>NC_026482.1:190886-202117 GCF_000328475.2 Mycosarcoma maydis
TGTGATCCCCGAGTGGAGTTCCACCAAATTGGAGCTCTCAGGTGCGCGTGACTGCCATTCTTGGATCCAGATATGCCCTGTTTCGATGCAAAGCAGTCTCAGTTCCAGCAAGTCTACTGCGTCCTTGTCGCACTCTCGAACCTTCAGCCAAGGCCCGAAAGCTAGTCTCATGCAAAGTCCCGATATCCAGACCGAGCTGCCTGCTCAGCCTAATGACCAGCCGCTTCACGTCGAGGGATCCACAAAGGCAGCTGCACACGAGCAAAATCTTCGTTCACGCACTTCTCTTGCCAGCGTTTCGATGCGTAGCAAACGCGGACTACAGGGACTGGAAGAGGCGGAGCGAGGCGAGGCACTAGTCAGCCTGGACCACTACCGCATGACGTACGATACCGGACTGCCCATCCTTCCTCACGAGATCACGACCCTGGATCAGGACAGCGTGATGGGATCGGCACGACCCGGTGCTGCTCACACCATGGAAACATCAGTCAGCCAAACAGGTCTGCCCGCTTCGTCTTCCGTCTCTAATCATCTCAACGCGTCACCTGAAAAAAGCGGTGAGAGTGGAGCATTGATGACTGGCGCCAAGATCAGGACCCGTCCACGAAGAAGTCTTTCCGACACCAACCTCAGCAATGCTCTGCTGGCGCGCCATGGTACACTTCTCAGTACCAACGCCAACCCGTTGCGCAGAAGCAAGGAGTTAGATCGACTTCTTGGCAACTCGGACCGCAAGTTGCCTTCGTCTGCCGCCAAGCCGATGACTAACGAGGCTCAGATCAAAGCAGGTCTCAAGCGCAGCAATGCTGTCGCTGCCAACGTGGCGCCACCACCTGCAGCGCTCGAGCAGGGCAAAGCAAGCAAGGCTCGTGTTGAGGTGGATCTGGTCCTCGAATCTGACCTAGTCGTCGAAGGAGGGACGTTGCAAGGTCGAATGCAAATCCGTGTACGCAAGGGCTCGGAAAAGGAAGGCGGCGTCTTCCTGGCTCAGCCCAAGATTCGTGTCGTTGGGTTCGAGGAGTTGCTTGCTGACGATACACGCTACATTTTCTACCACCACGCCTCAGTCATCGATGGCGATCGCTCCAACAATGGTCCAAGTGAGCCGTACTATCTGCATGGCTCACCCACACTCTCTTCGCCTGAAACGGCACAGTTCTCGGCTCTGGCTTGCTTCTCTGGTGGACCGGATGCAGAGGGATATGCTGAGGGCAAAGTTGGTTCGCACTCAATCCCGTTCTCGCTCGAACTGCCCGTATCGAAAGGTGTCAAAGGTAGCTATCGTGGCAAAAATGCAGTCGTACGTTACATCGTCATTGGATCGGTCAAGCTCAAGTCCGCTTCTGGTGCCAACCGATCCATTGCGCACTTCTACCGACACGTTGACCTGTTCCCCTACCTTAATCCTGCCGTTGTACTATCGAGCGCGCCCAAGCCGATTCAAGCGACCAGTTCCAAGAGCCTCTTCCTCGGCGGCTCTGGCAAGGTACATCTCATGGCCAGCCTGCATCGCAACACTTGGGTAGCGGGCCAGCGTGTCTATATCAATGTCGGCGTTCAAAACGATACAAGCAAAAAGATCAATGGTATGACGCTCTCTCTTATTCGCACCGTGACGCTATACAAGCCGCGCCCGGAGCTCAATGTGGACGGGATGGCGTCACGCAGGGACCTGGATCCGGATGCATGCTCGACGTCGACGACACGCAAGAAGATCGCAGAGGAGGAACTGGAAATGGGACAAAAAGGCAGTCGAGGTGTCGTCACGGCTCGTGGCTGGTGGACAGGTGTCGAGGCGGGTGAGCGAGTCGAGTCGACTCATTACATGCAGATTCCAGCGGATGCGCTGTCCATCTCGCGAGGTCGTCACGTCGAGGTGGTGTACAGCATCAAAGTCTCGATCGGCAGTTCGCTCTCTTCCGATGTGTCGGTGGAACTGCCTATCCGAGTGATCAACTTTGTCTCGCTCGACCCGCCGCCTCTGAGGAAAGCCGTCAATCCAAGAATCAGCGCCGACGCTACGCGCAGCTGGGCTGCTCCTGGAAGCGTCTTTAGCGATGCCAACTCTCCAGCCAGCGCCGGCAGCGCTACGGGAGGCGAGTCTGATCCAATGGTGGCGCGACTCAAGTCGGTCGATGCGATGCGCTCGCCAGGAAAGACCGAGATCTCGTTGCAGAATTACAACCAGCATCCGCAGGCAGCGAGACTTCTCTCTCCTGGTGAAGTCGCAGCTGAACAGACGAGGAGGTTGCAGCATCAAAAGTCGCTCGATTTTATCAACCACGCCATCCGCAGTGCTGCTGCTCGACGGGGTGTCAATGTCACACCCACGATGTCAAGCTCTTCGGCGCGCACGCCTAGCCCAGCAGGGCTTGGAATCGGACTGGGAATGCTCGAGAGCTTTTCTGGCTCTGACAGCAACCGAAGCTACAGCCCGGGTGCGAACAGCACCACCCACGTTCTCCCCAGGGCTGACACCGATCGCTACGAAGAAGGTGACGACACAAAGACACCCATTGCCACCTCACGCCATTCATCGCACGCGCCTCAGCAGTTTTTCCCACCAGGTTGTGAACCGTACGAACAACACCACCATCAAGCACATCAAGCTCGCCACGCTGAAACGTACTCTCACCAGCCCGTCACTCTGCACCTTCCGGACGGCATGCATCACATGCAGCAGATGCAGATGCAGATGCAAATGTACCGAATGCAGATGACTAATCCTGCCTACTTGCAACGCACCAGCCCAGGTGGTGGTGGCGCGGGATTGCTACCTATGCTGCGAATCAACAACACCAACGCCGTATCGCTCGACGAGATCGGCGATGACTACGATGACGACAATGAAGAGGCACAGCAACGAGCAAACGAGACATTGACGTTGAACGACGAATCCATGGCCGAGATGAACATGGTGATTGGTTCCGCACAGCTCGACTATGAAGAGTTTGGTCAGTTTGACGATAGCATCCATGTCAACGATGTTTACGAGCATGAAGACGAGCATCTACCGATCCTTGAGGAGGCCAAGAGGCGAGATGGCACCGCAAAGTCCGAAGGCTGGTCGCTCCACCGCAGAGGCTCTGCCGAAGAAGAGGATGAAGAGCAACGGATGGCCGAAGAAGAAGCGGATGACGTTGCGGAGGTGTCTAGCATCATGCAGGCCATCAGCACCGCACCACCCGTCGCACCACAGGAGCATAGACGCCAAGCTGCTCGTCCTTCTGCTACTTCGGCTTCTTCGACAGTTTTGCCCGTAGCTGCTGTCGATCGCCAGCTACCTGAATCTCATATTCCTACACGTGGCAACGCTCGCTTCTGCCCCAAGCAAGACGCTTTGGCCCATGTCACAAAGCCACTCAATATCACCAAGGATCCCACTGGCGGGAGTACCGCCACCTTATTACCACACCAAGTAGTGCAAGCCAAAGTATCTACCGAGCAGCTTGGTGACCAGCCTGTCTCTGTCATAGTGCCGATTGCGTCACAAGCGTTGAGCGCGGCCAATCTCAAGCGGCATTCGGACAACCTCTCGTACCGCTTCCAGCAGCAGCAAGTACAGAAGACGATGCACGGACGACATCGTTCCACACATTCGGTTTCGGGTTTGAAGCCTCTTCTGCTTCAACCAAAGGCGACGAGCGTGGGTGGGTCTTCGGCTGGATCACGTACGCCTGATTCTCCTCGTGAGACAGGACGTGAGGATGGATTCAAGTCTCCCGAAAGCGTTGCTAGTAACGTGCCTGAGACGGGACAGTCAAAGCATCCTAAGCTAGAAAGTGCCGACATGCAAACCGGTCTGCCGCGATCTTCGACACTTACATCCATCTCAAAGACGGTTCAACCACCTACGCTTCGTCATTCGGATAGCACGTCTTCGCTGACCAGCCACTCGACTGCGGAACCAGCTGGGGCACTTTCACGCTCTCACTCGACACACAACCTGCGAGGAGCATGCGTCTTGGTCCCCTCGGTACGCAACAAGATCGCCATGTTGGAATCACGCACTTCCACACTGCGCGAATTCACCGGCGTGGCAACGACAGTCACTACAGGAAGCAGCCCTGCGGCTAGCCCGATGAAATCTTCGGCTTCCACAGGTAAAGTGTCGATGATGGCAGAGAGAGTCGAGCGAACCAGCAGCTTGACCCCGTCCGCTTCGGGTAGGTTGGGTAGAAAAGGTAGTTGGATGTCCACCGCTGAAAGTGAGGATGGCGCCGGGTCGATTGTGAGTTCGGTGGTTACTGTGCCCGAGTACATGAAGACAGTCGCAAGTACAGGTGGAGTGTTTCATGCACCGATGCTGAAAAAGTTGCGATAGAGCTCTCCTCTCGTCCCCTTTGACTGCTGTTCGTTAGGGACTGTTTCTACCAGATCCTTCTCTTTCGCTTTACTTGTACATAGCTTTCCTTGTCTTGTCTGGAATGGACCCCGAATGTTCGACTGATTGCTGCATCTCTGTGCGAGCAAGACCAGCACGAATCCGCTGTTTTAGGTGAAGCGTCAGCATACGAGTTAGAGCGCGCGTTTGTCTGATTCATCACATGACTCTGCTGGTCTAAGGATGCACACCCCTGCGTGCAACCGATGCTGGAGATGAATTAGCATTGCATCGGAGGAGCCTCAGACTAAGTTAGGTATAGCCGCTGTAGGAACGTCTCGTTTGCTTTGAATGCAAGCGCCAGACGCAGAAGCACAGTCATGAGCTGCTGCGGCAAGTGCTGGTAGAGTCTTTGCGGACGCTTGCCTTTGCATATTGGTGTGTTCAAGAGTGTCATTCTGTGTACCTCGCTTCGGCATCATGATGTGGAAGGCCACTCGTGACTTGGTCGATGCGACCTATCCACTGGAGTCAACTTGCGTCAAATCACGCCCAATCACGAAGCAATTTAAGAAACGCTCGCGGTGACATTCGTGATTCGAGAAGGGCGAAAGTGCGATTCGAGTCGTTCGACTTTTGTCGGCATGGTTAACGCGTTGAGAAAAAAAATGAGAAGCTTGAACCCTCAACGAGCCTGCGATGCACACCCATGAGAGTGACCTCACGGCAGCCGACCAGAGGCTTCGGTCTGACCAGAACGCAGCGCCACAAAAACAAGAACAAAAAGTGTGTAACCAGAGTTCAGCAACCTGTTTTTCGAGCCAATGCGCTGACATCGAACCAGACACACCCTTGGCAAAGCACCTCTGACGGGTGTGCAGAGGGCAAATCCTGGTACCAGCGGAGGATGAGGAAGGCTTATTAATAAAATTTGAGGCTCGCGGCGACTTGACTTGGAATCACAAGGCGAAATCGAAACTCCGATCTGGCGAGCAAAGAAAGCCTCTGCGGAGCGGCCTAAAAAACGCCAGTTGCTGCGCATGAAACGACCATGTGTTGGTAGGTCCACGCATTGAAGGCCGCCAGTGACGAGTGTTTCAGTTTGCAAGCAGAGCTCGCAGCCGTTGACTTGACCATGGTTTACCAAGGCGTGGCCAGTCTTTGCTTGAAATCCTCGTTGCCCTGGTGCGTGCTAAGTTGAGCCACGACACGGGAGTCATGGTGAGCTGTACTGTACTGTACTGTACTGGACGAATCATTGCAGAACCGAAGACGATCCAAGGCGATCCTAGGGGGATCTCTGTAAATGATCGACTAAGGCGGAACGGCTTTCGAGACGCCGGCGAGCGGCACGCCTCGCTTCGGACAAAAGGATGAAGACCGCAACTGCACAACCAGTGGCTTACGCCTCTCCTTGTCTTGACTCGTCTGTGCCTACATTTTTGGTGGTGTGAAGGTCCGAATTAGGGCGAGCTTAGCAGCAAGACGCAGTGGCCACCGATCGTGAGCGCACCATCGAGAGTTGCGGCTGATGTCTATGGTTGTCAACCACGGTAGTTGTCCCGATTCACGATTCGAGCTATGCGTCAGCGGCGTGTCAGAATCGTCATCTTCTCCCAAGGAAACGGCACGCATGCCATTGCATACCACGAGCTGGTGCTGGTTGGGGAAAGAGGAGGAACGTCGAAAAATCACTGTGATCTCACCGTGATCGAAGAACACCCTGCACGAAGCTCGACTTGAAGAATAAGAGCCGAACCTAGTCAATCTTCGCTAACTTATGTCAACAGCGCCTCCAACATCGTTTGATATACTTGACCGCTCGAGTCGTCATTCGCTCGCTGCTCGACTAGATTTGCAACCCGACCTGCAGCAAAGCACAGGTGGCTATGCACATGTTGGCGCTACAGTTATGTCAATGAGCTCGACAAACGCAACCCGCCGTCTTCTGAGCAAGAAAACAAATTCATTCATTCACTTGATTCGCCTTGGAGCTTTGGGAGAATAGCCTCATCATCGCTCGAAGTCCAACAGACAAAACTCAAGCTCGAAGGTTGTCTATCAAGCTGATCAGCTGATCTGTCGGAGCCAAACCGAAAGCGCAACTCGATGTCACTTTCTGCGAGCGCTTGTGGTTACTGCTCAACTTCGGGTGATTCGTGTGTGTGTTTGCTGGCTAGCTGCTTCAGAGCGGCGGTGAAAATAGGTTTGAGGTAGCATTCTACCGGATCTGCCTAGATAACGTGGGAAAAAGCACGACGAGGTCAGGCGGCTGCCTTTGTAAAAGCACATCAAAGCGCACTCTCCCATTAAAGATCAGCAGCACGCAATCCAATCGCGCTTGCTTTGATCTCTGTCACTGGAGTCCACCTTCACGACGCAAGATTGTCTTTTCGGCGTCTGCGTTTGTCGACGATTCACGATTGCGAGCCGACGGCATTCACGATGCACGGATCTGTCGGTAGAGACGAAGCGACGAGAGATCGGCAAGCAACATTCACGATTTTCAGAACCAGAGCAAGAAGCTCGGCTGCGTACGCGTATGCGTTTGCGATGGATCGCAGAGATCGCGATGAACAGCAATCAAGATCGTAAACCAGGAATTACAAAAACGGCACGTTGTGTAGACACACATCTTTGCAGTCACGAGTCGTGAGTGGGGTTGACCTTGCCTTGGTCAGGATCTTTCGCGTATAGATCAAGGAATACGAGTCGTGATTAACTAGTAACTAACTTACTTCAAGCTCATCACTCACGACTGCACCAATTCGTTTCAAATGCGGTGGACCAAATCGATGAAAAATACAACGTGAGATACTGCGTGCTGTAATACAGTGTAACCGTGTGTCAGATGAAAATGAAGCCCCAACGTCGACCACTGTCAACCCGCCGTGTGCGCCGCTTGCACCGCCGCTCGCTCGTCATAACAGAAGCAACTGGAGCCGCAAGCGAATCGTGAATCAGCTCGTGGCATTTGCCCCAGCTCCGAAATTTCGGGAATGGATGTTGGCGATTATTCGGTGGTTCACGCACGAAAAAAAGTGTTTATTATGAATATTTTAAATCCCAAAGCCACAATTAGAATGTCTGAAATTGGTAGTCAAAATTATAATTTTTTAGTATAATAAGTTGATGAATGAAGTTAGGAATATCATTACAACTCTTCACGCTCCAAATCACGAATTGAACGGCTTCCCTCGTCAACCAAAATTGCTTGCCATTATCAAATATATTCACATTAATCTTTATTTAAACCGCAGCATCGAATCGCACAGGCTTCTGTGCTCTTTAACCGTCATCCAAAATCTTTGTTGTTCGGTGAACTTCACGCGAATCAGAGGGTAGTCTGGTCATCTTTCTGCATGGGTTAGCTCCGTAGATTTCGGCGACAGTACGCTTCGTGATGTTGCGATCATCTTACCGACGAGGCGCAGCGTAGTACAGTATGTGAGTGTGCCTTTGGCGAGAAAACAAGTCAGTTACTGCATGATAGAACAACCATTTCTCGCCAACCTTTTTCAACTCCTTTTTTTTACCCTACTTCCAAAATCACTTTCAGCATTCGTGAATCGTGACTCGTGATGAGGCGTGGGGCAATACTCAAGAGTGTATCAGGAAATCGTGAAAATCGTGAATGGTGGCAGCTCTACTCTATTCACGATTTTTTGTTGAAAAATTTCATTCAAGCGAGCTGGGGCGGTTGCAGCACATTGGCTGCACAAAACTGCTCCTTCTTGTCAGAGACACATCCATCGGCAAACAGTGGTCGGAATGACCGACGAATGCAATGCAACAAGCTGTGCACATTCGTGATTCACGAATTGCCAGTTGTGAGTGTCGTCGTCTCCTGAACCCAAGCCTAGCCACTCATCATATAACGTTATCCCAACTACAACGGGACAGGCTGTCGTGCAGGTAGCTAGGTGGTCTGGCTTCGTCTACTAGTTGTCATGTCCGCCAAGACGTTGTTTGCCAACCACCGAGTGAGAAGAGAGATCAGCTCAAGCGATAGGTATAGCTGTGCGGCTAGTTGGCCGGTCTGTGTTGGGTGAGAGCAAGCGCAGACGGAGCATTGAGAGGCAGAAGAATCGTGAATACTGCCAACGAATCACGGATTGGATGCAGCAATACAGTACTGTACAGTAGGCAGCGGCGACACACACAAAATTGAGAGTCAGCTTCAACCTCGTACACTCTCACATTGCTACTGAGAAGAACTGGTGGATCAGATTAAGCTGCAGTCCAAAAGCACGCAGGCAGCAGGCAGCAGGCAGCGAGCAGTAAGCAGTAGGCAGTAGGCAGAAGGCAGAAGGTAACAAGCACTCAATCAATCAATTAATCAGTTCACGCACCATTCGTGATTGCATTCTTTCTCTTACCTTGCTCCCTGCTTTCCATCCTACATTCTACACCCTACACCCTATACGCTTCCCCACCCCACCCCATACCAGTCACGCACTCGCGTCCGACGTTTTGACGTTTCGTTTATCGGATTCATCTCGTTCGGACGCCACCCACCGATCCAGCAACCTTTGAAACGGCACTGTATACAACGGCTGATCAACCTCCTCGGCTCAACAAGCACAGACTGGCGCAGCACTGTTCTTCATTCCGCTGATTGCTTCAGCATCAAGACGCCACTACAGAGACCCGACGCAAGCTCAGCCATTTGGAAGCATCACCTACAAACGCTGGCTGTAGTCATCACTCGGAACTGCCGCGTTTGTATCGCTTTCGAGACTCAACTTGCCTCGGAATCACCGACCGGTTCAAATCGGTTCCTTGGCCTCATCGAGATAGTAGCAGCTAACCAGATCTCAGCTGTTGGTTTCGCCTTTCCTGTTTGGCCCGTCTAGCCGCCACTCATTCATCGCTACCCACCGACCATCCTCATCGGATTCTGTTTGGTAGTGTATCTCTTCATACAAGCCACAAGACACGCCGCAGCATCCGGTGGGCTTCGCCAGTATCTGGCGTTTGTATTCCATCTCTGTTCTTCTACACTTAATCGACAGCAACCTCCGCCCTTCCGCTCTAGAGCATCGCAACTGCATCTGCATTTACGCGCTTTCTCGAAGGCTGGCCTTTGAACACATACACACGCAGATTTTTGCCTTTCGGTGTCGCTAACAACGATCACCTCCTGAACAAAAGCAGCCGGCTGCAGAGTACATAAACTCATCACTCTTTTGCACCTGCAGCGTAGGTTCCTTTCGGGAACCTGACGCCCTCGTTGCTGCCCAACACGATATCTCAGCATCAACAGCCGCACTGGCCAGCGGCATTACCAGACACGTCCGGCCCACACAAGCAGCAACTTTCCTCGAATCTCCAGCTATCGACGTGGACTTCTGGCCAGCTTCCATCCGCCTTTGAAGACGCAGATACCGTCGAGTCCACTCCCACCTCGGCCACCTTTTCCAACGAACTTCTTAATCCACCCTCTACCATTGCTTCTCCACCGCTTAACGAGCAAGGCTTTTCCTTTCCGCACAACCGTCGTCGCTTCACTAACCCCGACGCCGCTCGTACCACCAAACCCTCGCCGCCACGCCTCAGCTTTGGTGCTGCACTCTCGTCGCGGTCCAGCCACATCCACTTCTACCACTTCTCTCCACAGTCGGGCCTTGGCCTCTCTCATCACCAAGAAGTGCAAAGGCGGCCTCGCTCACCAGCTCCTACCCATCTACTTTCAAACATGGACGCTGCTCCACCACAATCACAGCAGTCTGTCCCACCTTCAGGATTCGAAACGCCGCTCAATCTCTCCACGGATACGCAGCAGCAGCAGCACTTTCAGCATCAGCAGCAACAGCAGACTCCTTCGGCTGTATCGTCGCCTGTCACAGCAAGGCAGATCGGGCCGCAACCCTCTGGTGCTGATGCTACTATATGCGGCCAGCCATCGCAAGCGTCATCCGCTTCGCTGCAGCTCCAAACGCAAAACCTCACTCCAACGACATACGCATCCTTGGCTTCGCCCATGCAGCCGCAAGCCAATGCCCAGCAACCGCACATGCACCAGCCGTCGTTGCAACATGTGCAGCTCGAACCGCAAGAACAGCAGCGGTCCGAACAGACAACCCAGCAGCAGCAACAGCAGCAGTCCGGACAAGCGCCTCCGCACTCGCAGATGATGCCCGCGCATTTGTCGCAGCAAGCACAACCACTCCATTCTCAATCAGCGGCCCCAGTTGCAGCCCCCAACGTACCTGTGTCTATGGCCGACGACGCTGCTAAGAACGGCATGTTCGCCGCTATGTCCCAACGACCACCCATGGCAGCGCATCAACGCTCTCTTTCTCTAGGTCTGCATCTGCATCAATTGTCATCTCTGCCCATGCCTCAACACCCGATTCCAGCTTCGGCCGAAAGCCTCCAGGCATATGCTTGGTCACCTGCTACCTCGCAAAACGAGATGCTCATGTCAGCTACCCCCACCCAACCCTCTGAGCGTTTCGCTGGTTCCCACCACCGAGCGGCTTCACATAGTATGACACACAACCCAGGTTTGGGTTTACAGCAGCTTGCCATGAGTATGCATTCCGTGCCATCTACGCCCATTGATATGCCCCACGCACAGGCGCAAGCCAACGCTCACGCACAGGCCAATGCCCAAGCGCAAGAACAAGCGCAGGCCTCAGTCCAAGCACAGGCTCAGGCACAGTCGCATATGCAAGCACATGCCCAGATCCAGGCACAGGTGCAAGCACAGGTACAGGCTCAGGCACAAGCACAGGCACAGGCACAGGCACAAGCACAGGCACAGGCACAGGCACAGGCACAGGTTCAAGCTCAGCTTCAAGCACAGGCACAACAAGCTCAAGCAGAAGCTCAAGCCGCTGCCATCCAAGCTGCCGCAGCACCAACCCAGCGGCCTGCTTCTGAGCACTTGGAGCTGATG
>NC_026482.1:202217-280607 GCF_000328475.2 Mycosarcoma maydis
CATCCGCTGTGCCCGCCCAGATGCCTACCTTGCCGCTTTTCCCCAATCTTCGCAACCTTTTCCTGCCACTGGCGTTTGTTGCAACAGCAACGCATCCGTCACAGCCACAGGCGCTTGCTCCTTCCTTGATGCTCGAACAGAGTGTATCGCCTCAACAGCAACAACAGCAGCAACAACATCAGCAACAACAGCAGCAACAACAGCAGCAACAACAGCAGCAACAGCAACAACAGCAGCAACAGCAACAGCAACAGCAACAGCAACAGCAACAGCAACAGCAACAGCAACAGCAGCAACAGCAACAGCAACAGCAACAGCAACAGCAACAGCAGCAACAGCAACAGCACCAGCACCAGCAGCAACAGCAACAGCAACAGCCAACTTCTCATCACGAGATGCAGCCGCTGCCGAACCTAACACTCAGCCAAATGAAAGCTGCAGACGGCGACGTGATGCACAGTGGTCAAGTGAGCCCGACTGCGCGCAAGCGACCGGTTCAGTCTGACAGTGATCTCTCCGAACAGCCGTTCAAGTCGCTGCGATCAGAGACGACAACACCCATCAAGCCCCCTTCGCCTATTTCTTCTGCGCCACCGACCATCGCAGGCTCCGAAACCCCGGCACAGATGCAAACCTCAATTCCCTCCCAAGGTATGCCTGTGGCCCAAATGGCAAATGGCGTTGTCGCTGGGCCGTCACTCTCATTGCTGCCTCAGGCGCCCGCCTCGCTCTCGAGTGGGATGCAGTCGCTGAACGCATCCCCCTCTACGCCACAGACGCCCTTCGAGTTTCCGCAAAGCCAGTCCTTCGCCGGTCTCATAAACGGCAACACTATGGCTCCGTTTATGCCCTCCAGTCCAGCCATTCAACAACAAGGCCACATGCGCGGAGGCTCCCTGCACGATGCTATGACCATGACTCCTCAGCCCGGACCGAAAGGGCAGAGCGTTGTCGAACCTCCAGTCAGCAGTGATCGCGGTCAATCCAAGATGGCGCGAAGCGCCTTGCAGATGTCGGCTATCTCTAGCTCGAACACTTCCGCGAATCAATCCGCTGTCGACTCCGGACCATCTTCGCCTGAAGAGTCATTTAGCAATGGCGACAGCGGAGACGAGGGAAACCAGGGCGGCGGCGACGAAAGCCAGCGTCACCTCACCAAACATCGTCGACATCGAAGCAGCGGCTTTTTCTCAAGCGGCGCTTCCTTTGATTTTGGTGGTGTCGATGATGCGGCGGCCGGAGACATGCCGATGACCGGCGCAGATAAGTACGGCGCAAGCGCCACCTTGTTGCCGGAGCTTCGCAGCAAGCTAGATACCATTTTCTACAGCTTTCTGAATGCTGTCTGCTCCGATCTCGAGATCACTGACGACCGTGGCGAGCTACTGCATCAGACTCTCATGCCGAAAAAGATGGCGAGGCTGGATGAGTCGCCTGACTTTCGTCCGTTCAAATTCCGTATTCAGGCCTTCACCAACGCTTTCCAGGCCGAAGTGTATCGCAAAGGCATCACAGAGGCTGAGTGCTCAAGCAAGAAGATCCGACAGTTCCTGTGGACGCAGCCCTGCATCTCGCGATTCAACGAGGATGGCAAGAAGGCCAAGTCAAAGGGCAATCATATCTGGATCGTCGAGGCCAAAAAGATTCCTGAAGGTGGCTGGGAATTCCGCGAGTTCAGTCGCAAGATCGCCGGAGCTCCAGAAAAGATCGCCTACGTCGGCCTCGAGTGGATCTGGCCGCTCAAGGTGTGGGATCCGCAGGCGTCTTCGACCAGCATCAAGGCTGTATTCTCGTGCAACAAGGTGCCTTCGTGGATCCAATGGGATGAGGAGAAGCGAGTGCTCTCTGGCGTGCCCACAACAGGCAGCGAGAGCGGGGAGGTGAGCGTCACTGCTCACTACGTGCATGGTGGTCAGCTGCACCAGCTTCAACACTCGTTCCACTTGCAAGTGGCGTCGATTGCCGCCGAAGAGCTGCAGGCAGACAATGCTGGACGTTCGGCTGGCAACGGAGCAGATGACGCTGCTCCATCTGTGCCTTCTGTGGCTATGTCTGATATGTTGCAACACGCGATGCAGCCTGATCTACCCGTCTCCGTCCACGCATTCATCAACGGTCATCCGCCCGCGAATTTCCCGAGCGAGTCGATCAACCATCAGATTGTCGAGCCGTCCAAGGTGCCTGCGGTGCTTAACGCGATTTCTTTCCCCTTTACGCCGCCCGTTCACGCCGATATGCGTCCGCAGTATTTCCAATCGTTCAACAACGAAGCAGCCATGTTGACACCGCAACTCTCGGATGTGGCTGGCACAGCTGCGGAAGGCGGCAGAGGCAGCTCGCAGCTGTCGTCTGCCATGGCTTCGCCCATGCCCGCGCAGATGAACCACAGCCCCTTCCAGAGTGGCTCGGCCCAGCATATGGTGGGCGCGCAGTCTCTGCAGGCACCCACATCGTCGCAGGCACTTCAACAGCAGATGCAGGCCAACGTGACACTACCTGCGCAGTCGGCGCCCATGGTAGCATCGCAGCCCGAGGGCGGCCAACCGATGAACGGAGGCAAGGCATCGAGCGAAGAGATTCATGTGCATCAGGTGCGAAGCATGATCGAGAGGAAGCAGCAGGCGCAAGCGGCGAGCTTTATGCTCTCGATCCCATCGCGCAAAGCGGTGATTGCTGCTGAAGCTGCACGCCCTGCGTCTGGCCAAACGACGCCAATGTCGGCGATGCCGACGGACATGGCGGCTCATCTGCCTAGCCTGAGCTCGCTTGCTCCCAACGAGTCGCTTGCGAGCGGCTTTGCGCCGAACGTCATCAACGGCGATGCCAACGCTGCACTCTCTCCGGGTTTGAACATGAACTTTGACGCGCTGGGCGACTCTGGCATGCAACTGGCGTTGCAGAACGATATGTCAAACCAGTCGCAACAGGGTCAGTAAATTGCCAAGTGCATCAAACAAGGTATCCTGGGCGACCTCTGCTGGATTTCTGCCACCTGACTACCTCTTTGCAACCTAGAGTTCTTGTTCAGCGGCTACTTGGCCCCGAACCTAGACGGTCCCTCCTGCCGTCTGAGTATGTACAAGACTGCGGTAGAGGAGGCCTGCATTACGTGTCCTTTGTCACCTTACCACTTGTATTCCAGCTCTTGGTGTTCTCTTCTATGTTTCTCTCTCCGTTTCGTTTCGTTTATGGGTTTTGTGTTACATTTTTCTTCTCTCCCATACATCTCTCTGTAGAAGCCAGCCGCCTTTTTCACAATCTCTCTAGTATTCTTACCAATTGCCTTTAGGTGTCACGGTCCCCAGGTAATCGGCAATTGATTCACAAAACGACCGAGGCGTGAGTCACGAGTCTGTCTCTGCCCCGTCACGTTCGAATTTTTCACACCTCACCTCACACAAAGATCGAAGCGGTGGGCGGTGTCTCGTACGAGAAGTGGGGCGGCTTGACGAACTATTTCAAGAGCCTAAAGGGCCGGGCATGGGCGGTGATCCATCAAGAATCGTGAATAACGTTGGTCGTGAATTGTATTAAAGCCGGAATATTACAGTCACGAGTCGCGATGGCACGTGCAAGCTCAGGCTTCACAGCTCCAGCTTCACGCTTTTGTCTGGATTCGTGAAGTAAGAATTTGGGGATTCTTGCAGCTAATGACGGCAGCAAGTGCTGGATGGATCGGCCAATGCAGCAGGCGTGCCAGTCAAGATGAGACGGGCGAGCAGGAGAGAAAGAGGTGAAAGACGAAATGTAGGTCACGCGTTGGTGCAAATCTCGAACCACGAACCATGAACCATGAACCACGAATCACGAATCACGAATCACGAATCGTGAATGCGTCAGTGGACCGCCAAGTGATTCACGATTTTCTTGATTATTATTAACGATTCCCATTTTCACCCGCAAGCTTGGCCGAGTGCGAGCGAGTCCGATGAGACGGATCGGTGACGACAAGTCACGAGTGGGTCGGTAAGTCACACTCGGAATCTCGAATCCAGTCGAGGATTTTACTCCACAATTCAAGTTGGTGACTGTGCGGGTGTGTTTGTTGCACGAGAATCGATCTTCTCTTCCATCATCCATCCGATCCTCTTGTTATTCTTTGGCAAATATGGCTACCACCACCACGCGCGGCGCTCGGGATAGCCCTTTCCCTGCTCGTATGTATTGTATTTCTTACTCGCACAATCGAGGCGGGAGACTAGAAGCTTTGCATGCAAAACTTCCATGGCTGACCACAATGTTTGTTGCTCTTGTTCTTTTTTTTTCTGCATGACATACAGCCTCTGAGGGAGAGATCAAGAAGGAGCTCAACATGAAGGGCGACACAATCTCTGGCGGCTCGACTGAGCTCTCGTACCTGAAATCGCTCGTCTCGCAGCTCAACGACAAGATCGCTCAACTCGAGTCGAAAGCGTCGTCGACGATTTCATCGATCACGGGCTCGACGCCATCTGGTGTGCGAATGATCCTGATTGGGCCTCCTGGTGCTGGCAAGGGAACGCAGGCGCCCAAGATCTTGGAAAAGTTCAACAACTGCGTCTGCCACCTGGCTACGGGCGACATGCTTCGTGAGCAGGTGTCCAAGCAGACCGAGCTCGGAAAGATGGCCAAGAAGATCATGGATCAAGGCGGACTTGTCTCGGACGAGATCATGGTCTCGATGATCAAGGACCAGTTGGAGACCAACCCGAGCTGCAAGGGTGGATTTATCCTCGATGGATTTCCGCGCACCACGCCTCAGGCCGAGAAATTGGACGGCATGTTGAAACAGAAGAACCAGAAGCTCGATCACGCTGTCGAGCTCAAGATCAACGACAACCTCTTGATCTCTCGTATCACCGGCCGTCTAGTCCACCCGGCATCTGGAAGGAGCTACCACAAGGAGTTCAGTCCTCCTAAGAAGCCCATGACCGACGACGTTACTGGCGAACCGCTGATTCAGCGCAGCGACGACAACGCCGAGACGCTGAAAAAGAGGTTGGCCACCTACCACGCCCAGACCGCCGCAGTGACCGACTACTACCGAAAGCAAGGCATCTGGGCACCCGTAGACGCCAGCCAGAGCCCCAAGGTCGTCTGGCAGAGCATCCAGGCCATCTTTGACAACAAGCAACCTCAGCCTTCCAACTAGAGTCGCCAAAATGTTGCCCCTGCACGCCCCACTCCCCAAACCCCAAACCCCAAACCCCGCTCTATCATGCGCGCACACAATGAAATCCTAAACACTCACTCTATGCAGCTCGAGCTCGCGCTTTGTTCGGCGCGAGCGTCTGTATCGTAGCTCACCAACCGAAGCAGAAACAAAAGCCCAAGACACTGCGAGTGAAATTGCAGACACACAGACCGACGGCCGACCGCGACTAGTTGAGCGAAACGAAAAGATCAGATGGAAACATCTGTGTCGTGCAGGACGATATCCAGGCTGGAATTCGCGCGGTGGAGCCAGCTGCTTGCGTCGTTGTGCGTGGGGAGGCTGCTGGCAAAATCTGGCGGTGGAGGTTGCAGAGCGCCTGGAGCAACGTGCACGAGGTGGTGCGCGGTCGAGTTGGCGAGCCTGCTCGACTCGCGCTGCATGTGCGCAAACGCGCTTGGCTGGCTTTCATCGATTGTGATCGAGTCCATCAACGACAATTCGTTAGGCACCAGCTTGCTCCCAGGCAAACACTTGTAGCCTTCACAGATGCTCTTGACGAGACGCAAGAGCGTAGGGTCCAGATCTACCGCAACGCTCAGGTGATGGCTGATTTCGGCTTGGAACTTTTCGGGCAAGATCATGACGCCACTCGCCTTGGCTTTGGCCGTAGCGCCTTCGATGTGGCAAAAGCTACCTCCGCCGAGACGCATGTACGACTGAGCGAGCAAGATATGCACGCTTGCTTCCTCGGGCGCCAAGTCGTGCGCACAGACCAGATCGCGATGGCTCGAGTCCACATCTCCATGTTGCAGCAACAGCTCTGCTCGACGCAGATACGTCAACACCGACGCCCGCGGTGCCAGTTCGATCGCCCGATCGTAGCACTCCAGCGCCTTGGCCGGTGCATTGAGCAATGAAAACGTCCAACCCACCAGATCCCAAAGGAGGTGGTTGGAAGCGTTCAGGTGGATCGCCTGCTGCAGACTCTTGCATGCAGCGTGTTCGTGCTCGCCGAGGCCTAGGTAGACACGACCCAACCCAGCCCACGCGTTCCAGTGGCGCCGATCGCAACGGATCGCGCTGCGGAAGTAGGCAATCGCTTCATCGTGCAGCCCCAAATCATGCGCTTCGTGACCCGCGAGCGTGTAGGCGTACGCGTAGTCTGGCGCAGCCGCCGCGGCACGCTGAAAACACACAAGCGCCGTCTGGTGCTCTTTCTGCAATGAAAACGCGTTACCGACGACAATGTGCGTAGACGCCGTGTTAGGCGCAACCATGGCAAGGTGTTGCGCCAATGCAGACAGCTTGACCTCGCGAGAGAGGTGGAAGAGCACAAGCGAATACACGTCCATGTGCGACGCAATGAAAGGGTTCAGTTTGGTTACGGCGCCAAAGTGATGTTCGGCAGAGGCGTACTGGGAGCATTCGGCGTAACTGCGGGCCAAGAGCAGGTGGTGGAGCAAGCTGTCTTTGATTTGATGGTCGAGCAAGCGATCTATCTCGGTGGACGCGGCTGCTTTGCTTGCAGCTGAACCGTGGCCGTTCTGTCTGAGCACCTGCGTTCTGCCATCCTCGACGACGGCAGTCTCACCTTGTACGCAGCCCATCAACACAGCCGCAGCTTTGTCCCCCTCGCAGAGTCGCAAGAGTCGATACGCTTCGCCGAGCTGAGCAAGCAGAGCCAGCACATAGCTGTCTGCAGCTTGCTGATGCGCCATGGACGTGAGCTGCTGCACGATCGGCTCTCGCAACGCGGTGAGCGAATCGAGCTTGGCTCTGGCATGTTGCTCCTCTTTGAGACGCATCGCCTCGGCAGCTGTACGGCTGGAAGCGAGGGTACCGTTGGTGCGCGCTGGTATACCGGCACCACCAGCCGAAGTGGAGCTCGCCTTGGACATGGCGCTACCGGGACGACTCTGATTGCCGGAAGTAGCCAGACGACTCGTCGCGGCGGTGATGGCCCTCTTTGGCAGAACGCTGGCGCCATTGGTTGTGCTTGTGGTGCGAGTAGTTGATGCAGAAGTGGGCTTGGCGGCTGTGGCGCGCGCTGCAGATTGAGCAGATGCTCCTGACGCAACTCTGCGGCTAGACACAGCGGTACGCGCCGTAGAGACGGTTGCGCGGGACGACATGGATGAGGTGGAAGATGCAGAAGAGGTGGAAGAGACGCTGCCGGCTGCACTTGTGGCGCCTGCTCTGATCGGGGCTGCTGCGGAGCGCGAGACGGTGGTCGCCGCTGTCGAAACGCCCGTGTTGCCGCGGGTAGACCGCAACTGCCGTGCGTTTGTGGTGGTAGGAGCAGTGACTGTAGCAGTGCGTACACCTGTGGTGCGAGTGGGCCGAGTAGCGTTGTCGACAACCTTGACTGCCTTGACATTGTCCTTTTCGGCAGATACGGGCTCGAGATGGCGTGTGTTGGTCTGGGCGGCCGAGAGAGCACGCGATGCTGGATGCAAGCGTGTAGCCGTCACGGCGCTGGCTGACGTGGTTGGCAGCGGTGGAGTCACTTTGTCGGTTGGTTTGGACGGCACGCCGTTGCGGACGGCGGAGACCGGCAAGGGAGGCATCGGAGGCACGGCAGGGACTTCTGAAGAAACCTTGAGCTTCTTGTTGGCGCCGTCTTCCGACACCTTGCGGACCATGGGAGAAGCTTCGACGTGTGCATTCGAGAATGGCGGGCTGGACTTGAGCGAAGCTTCGGTGGCTATGTAGGGGGCCTGCACCTTTGCGACCAGATTCGAGTAAAGACGATCTAGTGTAGAAGCGCTGAGATGCTTGGTAGCCGAGGCGGCACCGTATCCGGTATCGCAAAGGCCTGCCCATGCGCGCCAGTTGAAAGGATCAAGCTGGATTGCTTGGCTGAATAGGGTTTGTGCTTGCTGGATGCGTGCGCGACTGGCTGCATTGTACGCCTGGTCGGTTTGTAGTTGGGATTGGTAACGGTGCTTTGACGAAACAGGTTGAGACAAAGAGGCATCTTGATGAGCTGGTTCCATGGCCTTTCTCTTGCCAAGTGCCTTGTCTCGAAGCAGATCAGAGACCTGAAGAGCGTCGGACGATCTGCCGAGCGTGTGACACGCATCACGATACTCTCGGGCACTGGCTGCGTCGTGGAAAGTAGCTGACGATCCTTGCTGAAGAATGTGGATGCATGCGTGAGCACCGGCGGCATCATGAGGGTCCTGAGAGCTGAGCTTGGAAGCAGAAACGGTCGCTGACGCTGCACTAGCCGAGGGACTGAACGGGAGCACAATGTTGAAGCCTCCGAGACGAGCGCATCTAGCCAAAGTGGCACGCGCAATGGCTGAGGACGAGTCTAGGCACACGGCGTACACAGAGAACAAGGTAGCAGAGCACAGATCGAGCTCCCAGTTGAGAGGGTCAGGCGACGCTGTTTCGGCATGCAATGCAAGGAAGGAGCGGGCGAGCGAGTTAAGTCGGCGAGCAACAAGGTGTGGGCTGGGTTGAATGTCGTGGGTTGCTTGAAGCTCTGAGAGCGTAGGAAGCGGGGATGGCAACTCTAGCACCGATGGCGGAGGTGGAATAGGAGCTGATTGAGGCGCTGTTGCTGACTTGGATCGGCCAGGTGCGGAAGTGGTAGTAGAGGAGGCGGAGGATGATGCGGTGGGTTGGCGAGCCTTGGTAGCTGCCAAGCGCGACCTGGACGCTGTCACTGCAAGCGGCATGTCGAATGTCGGCAAGAAGCAGCGAGCGCTTGCAAACGTTGCTCGAGGTGTATGCAATGCGCCAACGTTGCTTTACTTGGCCGACATGCTTTCGAGATGTACTGTGTGGAAGTACAAAGTCAAGATGCAAAGAAGGGTGGGTCTTGAACCGGGTGGTAAATCGAAGTGGGGTGGCGAGGTTCAAGAGCGGTGCTGAGACGTGAAGAGGACGCAGAGAAAGAGATAGAGGTGATGCGAGGGTGTACGTTACTCGTCACTCGTGACTCTTGACTGTGATGGGAGTGACTTGGTAAGGCGCTTGCTTGCTCCAAGTTTAACTGATCTCGTGTCTGTTGACGTGTTACAAATTTGGTGCTTGTTTGTTGCTTATGCATACACATCCAGCTCAGCAGTTGCGCCAAAAACAAGCGCCGCGCGCTCGCGACTCACGACTGCGATCCAATGAGAATCCGATGCAGCTCCGCATCGGCGATCAGCGATGAGCACGTGTGGATCTCTGGGGGAATTTTGGCTGTCGGCCGAGTGTATACGAGACTGCCTCGGCGAGTGTGCTCCGATCTCGGCTGGATGCGAAACAGAAAAGATCGACAGCGCATGCGCATGCCGAGCGTGTCACTTTGGATCTCGTACTAACTTGACGCTCACTCGCGTCAACACGCTTTCGGCACAGTTATGAGGCAACAACATCAACACTCGTTCGACCCACCGCAACATTCACGACGAACAACGACATGGAACAATGCTGCTTAGTATCCAGCCTGTGTATGTGTGTGTGTGTGTGTGTGTGTGTGTGTGGATAGGTGGGTAGGTGGGGGATATGATGGAGAGTTACGCAAGGCCCCCTGTGTCTTGACTTGTTTTTGTTTTACTAAGATAATAATCTGTGAATTCACGATGCAATCACGAATCACGAATGGTGACTTGTGAATGACACTGACGAACTCTGTGACTTCTGACAGCGTTGAATTGCCAAGCACACTCACGAATCGTGAATCGTGCTTGGTGATTGCCGAATCTGTGCTCGTGTGCGACTCACGACTGTTTTTCTGTGTAACTCACGATTCGTGATTCGTGTTTGCGTGTTGTTCGACCCTGCGAAATTCGTTGACTCGCCAGTCTGATCCAACACCACCATCCCCTCCCACTCTCCTCCTTGTATCCTTGCTGCGGCTCCTCCTCTTTGCTCCACCTACTTGCCACCTCTGCTCAGTCCTACTGTAACAACATCACGCGACTATCACCTGCACCCGTCTTGCGCAAACTGCTCTTCAGCACTTCACACTCTTTTGTTTTCTTCTTTCTTTCTTTCTTCCTTTCTTTCTTCCTTTCTTTCTTCCTTTCTTTGGCGTCACCCACTCCTCGAGACTTGTGACAAGCTCACCTTTGACAGCCGCATTTGCTTGCTACAACCATATCCAGCACACTTTCTCTTGCTACTCGCTGCTCGCGACCATCTCCCCATTCCTGCCACCTCAACTAGCTCTTCCGATCGATCGTCTTTGCACGTTTTGGCGCTGCTCTGGCTTCCATCATGCGCGCCTTGTCAGTGCTGCTATCAGCAGTCACCCTCCTACCGCTGCTCACGCGAGCCGCCTTCCACTCGAACAACACCGCGTGCACCCGTCACTATACCGTACAACCTGGCGACACATGCGACAAGATCGGTCAAAAGACCCTCACCTCCACCTACCAGATCCTCGCCTTCAACTTGCTCGATGCTGGCGCCGACTGTTACACGCTCGAAATCGGCAGCCGTCTCTGTCTCGGTCGCTACGGCAATGACTGCCAATTTGTTCACCAGTGCTCAGAGCAGGACACCTGCGAAAGCATCGCCAACGCTTACTCCATCACTACCGAGCATCTGCAGAGTAACAATCCCAGCCTGGACTGCGATGTTGTATACCAAGGCTTGATGCTCTGCGTTAGTGCCGGAAGCATTCGTCCTCCAGCCGACAGCAGTATCAATGCCACCGATGTTAAGGCTGCTAGAGAGAAGGCCCGGCAGATGTGGCTCACCAAGCAGATAGCCAACGACCATTTCTCGGCGCCACACTCGACCAAGGCTACCAAGCAGATAGCCAACGACCATTTCTCAGCGCCACACTCGACCAAGGCTACCAAGCACTCTTCCCACCCGTCACACGCTGACAAGCATCACCAACACGCCCCCACCGCGAAATCTAATCACAAGTCAAGCGCGCACAATGCAGACTCGCTTCCGCAAGCCGTTGTTGAGAAATCACCCTCACCAAAGCAGCGCTGGCCACCACGCGAATCCCATCAAGCGCCATCATCTTCCTCAGCACAAGACCTTGAGGTCCTCGTCATCGACAACCTCTACAATTCGGCACCGCTCGGCTCGAATCATACCCCAAATCACCAAGATCAACAACCGCCACTGGCTGGCACCCATCCTACATCACATAGGCGTCATCGTTCGCTTTCGTCTCGCTCGTATCATCAGAGATCGCATACCCCTTGAGAATCTTTATTCTTTGCTCTGTTTTGCTTGTCCTTTGTTTCTGCAAGTCTAGTGTGCTGTGTGTACGCTAGTTGGGGTCGTTCAGGAAGTACAGAGGGTATGACGTGCTCTTGAAGGAACAATGTCGTTCTGTTCGAGTGACGCAATGACGCAGTGGACTAGATGTCTTGAACAAGTCGAAGGATCCGATCGCACACCGATGCAAATTCAGCGCTATCCACTCGCTCTTTCGCTTGCTGTGAACCACTTGAACCTGTCGAGGGCGAAATCATGCTCTGTGCATCGCCATCCTGCATCAGCTGTTCCGCATCCTGCAACACCGTCCTCACCTGGTCTGGCAAGCAAACCTTTCTCTCCTTGGCCAGACCCTCGTCACTCGGAGAGTGGATTTCGATCTCGAGCAAGTCATCTTTGCATCTCGCAGGTACACTTGTGTACGACTGCGGTTGCAGGTACATCCGCGTAATCGTTGCATCATCGGTACGAGTGGACAAGTCAAACATGCAGTCCGATCTTCTCGTCCGTGCATCCGGTGCGCCAGACTCGGCTTGGTCAAATCGACATGACAAGGCCACAATCCGCAACTCTTCAACATGCGATCGCAAGCGCTCCCATGTAGACCGATCGAGTTTGCGAATCGCGCGGCTGCTACCATCCACTAAAAAGTTCGGTTCGAACAGTGCATACACTAGACGAGTAGAGGAAGGCCAACAAGTCAGATACACCAAGACGCACGTTTCGAACGATGGATCCAATCGGCCAAGCGTGAGCATCGATGGTTTCGAAAGCAGCGATGCCGACGCTGCTGATCGTCGACGTCGTAGCGTGCGCTCCACCGCGGGTGACGAGCTACTGCTGCAAGAGACTGAGCATGTCTCGCCGAATGCATCGTCCAGCATCGTATGCTGATGCGAGATGGTACGAGGCGGGAAAGCCTGTCAGCGATCTGGAGGTAGATTCTAAAGTGCTCAGCCTCAGCATATCATGACGATATGTGGTGATTGATATCGAACAGAAGAGCAAACCAAATGACAATGAAAACGATCTTTGAAGAGACAAAGGGCACATCAAGCACCGTGACTCTGCCAAATTGGCGCGCAGCTACGCAGCGACTTGCATCGCTATCGGTGGTCAAAGCGTCTTCATTGTGGAGACGTGGGAGAACGTGTCGCATCCCACCCTTGCTGGGGCTCAAGATAGCGAGTATATGGAGACCGAAGCATCGAACAAGTGCCTTTCCCCTTCGCAAACTGACGCCAACACGGTTTCAAGTTTCAAAACTATCTGGGACTCCAATGCCCCACCCCTTGTCCAGACTCACGACTAGAACTCGGAAACTGCCAGTCGCTCTTCCAAAGCTTGCAGTAAGATCAGCCGCAAGTTCGGCATGAAGGAGGGGCTCGAGTGTATCAAGGTGGGTTTAGATCGCGCAGCTATCGTGCATGCATGCCAAAAATCACACACGATGAACCGACGTGCGAGATTCACGATTCGTGATTCAGGCTTAAATGATGGAAATGTTGAAATCTCGCAGGTAGCGTGGCTACATCGTCCTCACCTTCGCCCTTTGTTCGAAGCTGGAGACGCAGCTTCAGCAGCTTCCGCTTCCTCATTCTCGAGCAGCGCTTTGACTTTGCGCGCTTCGCTTTCGACGCGCAGACTCTCCATAATATAATCCAGACCGGTACCAGGGTCGTGTTCTCCCTCCATGATGGCATCAATGCCGTTCAAGCTTAGGTTGATGCGGTGGTCCGTCACGCGGTCTTGCGGGAAGTTGTAGGTGCGAACGCGATCACTTCGATCCATACTTGCTACCTGAGCAAGCCTTCGTTCCCGATTGCCCTCAACCTCTTGTTTCAGTCTACGGTCCAACAGTCTGGCACGCAGTACCGCCCAAGCTTTGGTACGGTTCTGGTGCTGTGATCGGCTGTCTTGCATCGATACAGAGATTCCCGTCGGCTCGTGCGTCAGGCGGATCGCCGACTCGGTCTTATTGACGTGCTGTCCTCCCGCACCTCTTGACCTCATCACCTCCACCTTGACGTCTTTGGGATCCACAAGATCGTCGGCCTTGTGTTCGGAACCTTCGGAGATGGGCAGCACCATCACTGCGATGGTCGAAGTCTGAAGCTTGCCCAGGCTCTGTGTGGATGGGATACGCTGTACACGATGTACGCCGGCTTCGTACTTGAGTTTCTTGAAGACGCCTTTCCCCTTGACTTCGATGATGGCTTCCTTGAGCCCTGAACCGGATCCAGATGAAGATGTTGACACGTCGACGCTTGTGCTCGACAGCATCTCTACCTGCCATTCGCCAGACCCATCTTCCTCGACTGGTTTCTGCTCGCAGAAACGTTGGTACATCCGAGCCACTTCCGCTGTGAACAAGGTCGACTCTTGACCTCCAACGCCGGGTCGGACTTCTAGCACGGCGCCAACCGCCTTTGCCTCGATCGGATCAGTGACGGATTCCAGAATGAGCTCTTGCATGTCTGATCGCAATTCCAAAAGCTCTTCTTCCAAAAGTAGGATCTCTTCAGATGCTAGCGCGCGCATGTCCTCATCAGGATCGTTTTGGCTGATAGATATTGTGCTGATGAGCTGCTTGCGTTTGGCCGAGAACTTGTCCCAGGCCTGTCGTAATGGATCGAGCTCCTTCAGCTGCTTGCCTATGTCTGCACTATCGACACCATCCGTCAGCTCTAGCAGACGTTGGCGCTTTTCTATTCTGAGCTGCGCCAGTCGTACCACCGGCTCACGGTCGATATCCAGAGAAGGCTCAGAGACATGATTCTCAGACGCTTGAAAAGCCTTGGTGGCGTACTTGCGCGCTATGGATCGAGAAGAAGACGACTTCGAGCCATGTGACCTCGATATTGATGCGGCTGTCCAGCAGGATGCACGTGGTGGATCGAGATGCCATCGTGTGTCGAAGCGCTGTAGTGAGCTGGACGCAGCTCCTTGCTTTCCGCTAGTAGCACTTCTGGCAGCCCTGAACAGTGGAGGGACTGCAGAGCGGCGCAGCGAGCGCAAGCTGAGTCCACTCATCGACCTCCGTCCGATCTTTCGTGGTTTGACGCTTGTGACAAAGCGAAAGAGGCCGTACGACAACAGCCAGGGGTTCTTGGCGAGCATCCTCAACCTCGTGCTTCTTCCAAAATCCTGAGAAGAATCGTGAATCACGAATGTCTTCGAGTCGGATCTCGGGCTTCTTTCAGACGCATACGAGCTCTCGTGTCTGTCTTGCCTATTCACAATTAATAATCACCAAACTTAACACGATGAACAAAACGATGAACGGAAAAGCACGAAGCACATCACGCATGTAACTCAAGACTGGCACGAAGAGCGAAGCAGCGCCTATGGTGCCATGACCGCAAAGGTCCTCGCCATTCTGATGCGATAAGGCCAATTCGGCGTGCGGTGGTACAAGACCTGTCAAAAAATGACCGCAAGGGTTACGGTGGCAGACTGCTGATAGCGTGCTCTGCTCGTCATCACGACACTCGATGAACGCTTGCACACCTGTCTGTGTCGCTTGCGCCTTGCACCGCTTTGCCAAGCCACCTCGCAACAAACCATCGATGTCGTGTGTGAGAGCACACGTCGATCGAGCCAAGTCGACGTGACTGGAGCGGTACTCGCCAGCCTTGATTCACTGTCCTCCTGCTCAGCTCCAGTGGTAGCAGACCCTTGCCTACCTCCGCCGGCTCTTCTGAGGTTTGCAAAGAGTGTGGGGTCCGTACAAGAAGCTACAAAATTGCTCTAGGGTGTGCCTTATAGTAGTCCAATGTTTTTGTGTGTCGTCCGTTGCCGCTAAGCCTCGTCACCTTTTGATTGCCCGAGTCGCTTCTCAGCTTCCTTCTTGACGCTTCCCCATCTCACAGCATGGCTCCAGGCAAGAGAAAAAGCGCTGCTGGCAGCACATCGCCTGCCGCAACATCATCGCGAGTGGAAGCTGATGAACAAATCTTCAACAAGGATGGCACTCGTCGCAAGTCGCGCGTCCTGCGACGCAAGACGGACCACTCGATCATCGAGAGACGCAGAAGAGAAAAAATCAACGAGAAGCTGGTTGCCTTGCAAAACATCGTACCTGCTTGCCGCAAGGAGTGCCAAGACCTGATCGAACGGAAATTCACCACCCCTCTCCGCGCCACCGACGACAAGGAAGCCGATAACACCTCCAACGTCAACGCCAACGCCAACGCGAGCAAGCGCGATGCGAAGCGCAAACGTGAAGAAGACAGGTTCGACAAGGCCAAAAACGAGATGAGCGAGAAGGTTCGCACAAGCATGGTGCTCGAGAAGCTCTGCATCATCAGCCACACGCTCGACTTTGTGGTCAAGTTGCAAGAAGAAAACAAGGCTTTGCGAGCACTTTGCGACTGTCAGGCGGAGCGTCGCGCTTCGATCAACATCAATGTTGAGCTAGAGGAGCACTACCGCAGTGCCCACAGCTTCGATACGGCTGTGGAGGAAGGCATGGAGCAAGAAGATATCAAACAATCGGTTCTGTCGCCCTCTGGCTCGTCTGATCCAGACAGTGTCATGCAGGAGGAACAGGTAAAACCTAACAAACGAAGGCTGCATTGGGGAAGTGACGATGTGCGCGAAGCCTCTATCCGTCATGATACTTGTCGCCACAAATGTGGAGTCCATGCTCACCATGAGGCGTATAGCCGTGAGCGCTCACTTTCACTGACAGCATCAGAACCTGATTTTGACACATTCAACGAGAGCAAGTGCTCGACGACGTCGGCTTCTCGAGAGCTGTGTCGGACATCGCTTGCTTGCAGCGCTTCTTCATCTGACTCGGCACCGTGTAGCTCGTTCTGCAGGACGCGCCATTCTTGCTGTCGAGAAGAAGAGCAGGCCTCAGAGCCCTCTTCTGACGCCTCGGATGACCCCACATCTCCTCCGCCTTGCCAGCTCAAGTGGCCTGTCATCGCTGCTAATGGTCACACCGGCTACCTGGGACGGCAGCGACTCCCGCCCATTGTCCATCTCGGCTTGCCCAAGCATGACTCACACCTCGCTTCTATTCGACAGGACACTTTCGCTTCGCTCTACCGCAGAGATCTTCCGAAAGCAGCGGAACCCGCTGCTTCGAGACCATTTCGTCCATTGTCCCTGTACACATCACATGTGCCGCCTCCCACTTTGTCTCGCGTCAAGCCATAAGATTATTCTTTGATGCTGGTATATAGTTCAAGTGACTGCCTTCGTGCCAAAACTCCCTGCCTGCCACCCACAACTCATATCTCAGTACTGAGTCGTATACATTCAACAGTGCCTTCATGACGAGGACGGCGCACCATGCAATAACGTGAAAGTTTGCCTCCAGACCAGCACGAGCAAAATCATGACTGACAATACAAAGGAACTGTATATATACGTTATATTCAGCCAGCAAAATATATCGGCGGTCTTAGTATAGTGGTCTAGTACAGCTCGTTGTGGAATTGGGTCAAATTGATCCGTTCTTCTGAGCCGAGCAGACGGATGTTCGATTCCTCCAGACCGCAAAAAAATATTTTTTTGTTTGCCACAATAAATTCGCGAAACTATGGAATTAGCCGCTTTTGTGCGCATGTTTCGTCAATCCTGATGATAGCACAAGGCCACGTCTGGGTCGTGGGTGACTTACTTTTCGAGAGAACGTCGGCCTGAAAAATCAAAGATTTAGACTCCGAGTTGAGCATTACTTCTAAGAGCAGATCATAAGTGAATGGGACTAGAGCGCTTTCATGATTGATGATCGAAGAACGGAAGCTCTGTGTGCGCACCTGCTTCGACGGCCTCTATGTGAATGCGTAGAGCAGGCGAGAGTCTGTGCGTGTATGTTTGGGGGTAGAGTTGAAGCGCAGAAAGCGTGTCACAGTCACGGTCGCGAGCTTCTGACCCTGTTGCCGCTTCTCCGTGGCGGTGTGACAAAAAAGCACAAGAATCGGCGGTATTGAAACTGTGCCGCTGTGCGCTGTGCCACTTACCGCTCCACACTCACGACTCCTGTCGCTCACTGCAAGCACGAAGTTCAAAACAGGTTCGGTCTGACACACACATCGCCTGCACATGGCACACATTCACGATTCGTGATTCATCGCAAGCTTGGACAACTGAATCCATCAAACACGCCGCCATCCCGACCCACTTCCAGCTCCATCCACCCTCCATCCTTCGTCGTCAAGGCACGTGCATCTCTGCAACATCTAGTTGCCCCAACTTCTGATCATCCAGCAGAGATAGGCAGCAGACGTCGTTTGTGTCTGTATTTCACCTTGGTGCCTTTCTGGTCCGACGTCATCTCTCGTCATCACGCTCGAGCCTCGACACCGTTTCGACACAACCTCGATAGCATCCGGATCCACTTTGTCGTTGACACATGGCCGTCTCCATCTGCATCTCTGCAACGCAATCATCACCCTATCATCTGACCGCAGTACACATTCTTGCATCCGTCACATCAAAAGCATCCCAGTATTGGCAGTCTCTCTCACGAGTCATCATTCATACAAAGCCATCACTTTCGCACCCTGCGCCCTTTTCGGCCATAAGAAGCACTTTCTACGACAGACACGACCCCATTCGACTGCCATGAGTGTATCGCACAGATAGAGATCAGTCGCGTGTTGCGAAGCCTTTCAGCGATCCTTTGCGATCTCGTCTCACCCTTATCCAGCTTCAGCGGAGAGTGCTCAACTCTCATACCCCTCGGCAAAGCTTCTGCTTGCTCCACAGGTCATCAATATGTCACACACAAATCGTTTGAGGCGGCGCAGACCAAGATTCTCCGCAGTCCACGTGGTGGCCGCAATGACACTACTAGCTCTTTCGCTCCGTGCATCCAGCATCGCGGCGGACACGACACCCTCGCTCCACCAGCCGCAGGCCATTCATCTGCCGAGCGCTGAGCTGACAGCAGTCAGTGATGCATCCACTTCGCTCCAAAAAGGTGCCACAGGTCAACTGGGTCAGCGTTTGGTCGCGCCAGCGCAGCAAAACGCACCTGATTCTCTCGGTCGCCGTAAGCATGTTACCTTTCAGGACCTTGATCAGCTGCAAGGATCACCCGATCTCGAACGCTCACGGCCTCTGGCCCCCAATCTGGATCGTCTGAACCTCAAATCCTCCGCCACTCTCGAGTCCGAAAATGTACTTGCGTATGAGCTGGAATCTGCTGTGCACGACACAGATCCAGATGCACATGTCCCTTCCTTGCCCGATGCTCAATTGTTTCCAGTCTCAGACCCTCGAGAGTACAAAGCCAGACATACGACAGGCCGTGCAAGAGTGGCCTACAACCAGGATCTTGTAGGCAAAGATCTTGTCGGCAAACAAACAGGCAATGGCTACGTCTTTAGTCGTCACGCTGGTGCGGATCTCTCAATATCGGACGCTGGCGCAGCGCTGGTCAATCTTTTTACACGACGCGACTCGCCCGTCAGTCGTCCACCGTTGGTTCCCAACTCCAATTCAAGGTTACTGATCGGCCTCGTCATCGTCTGCATCATTGCTGTGGGAATCATCACGATCGCCGTCGAGGAAATTTGGAGGCGGCAGCAAGCTGGCGTGCAACCTCGTTCGCCGCTGAGAAGAAGATCAGGAGACGGACGTTCGGCGCGAACGCTGCATCGCAACGATGGCAGCTACAGCTCGCTACACACGAGTGCGTTGACCATCCCTTCGCTCGAAGAGGAGGAAGAGCGTATCAAGACTCCACCGACATTGTCACGTCGCAGCAGTGCAGCAGCAACAACCTCGTCGACGCTATATTCACTCAACGGCGGTTCCGAGTCGGATGACGACGAGGTGGAACGCAAGTCACCCAATGATCTGCACTATCTTTCGCTTCCGTTCGGCATTGGCATCGGTTACAGCTATGCCAACATTGCCGATGGCGGAGACGCACGAACACGCATCTCGAGGTTGGCAGCCAAGCGCTCACGCAGTCGTTACGGCTCTACGCTGGCGCTTTCGACGGGTGCGCTGCCTATTGCAGGTACCAGTGGAGTCAGTAGTGCAGATGGGCTACGGTCGCGATCACGCTCGTTCAAAGAGCTGTGTCGCGACGCCTTCAGCACTACCACATCTCGTGATATCAGCATGATCTCGGAAGAGGAGGACGAAGCCGAAATGTCGATGGCTTCGACGCCGCGATGGGGCTCGAGTCTGGTCTCGCTCGACCTGACAAGCTCGGAGAGGGGCAGTGGCACGGTGACTCCGACAGGGCCGAGTTCAGCAGGCATGCCCTCGTCCTCAGCATCCAGCATTGCGCTCGAGGACTTGACATGTCACGGTGCGTCTGCTCAGTCGGCCAAAGGACGCTACTTTGGTGTGGAAAGCGGCGCTGCAGATTGCAGCCACACGCTGATCGACCTTGGTCTCGGAACACCCGAGTTGGCTGTTTCGGATCCGGATGGGATTACGCGACCTGCATCGACACCCGGTGTGATGCCTTCTCAGATTGCGCGTCATCCGCAAGTGGAGCAGCTGCGTCGTGAAGGCCGATCTGAGACAGGCAAGCGTGTGGGAAAAGGTACTCCTACCAACGCTAAGCTTCACTAGAATCGTCTTGATTCGTCGTTGCCTCTTCCTTTTTGATATGCCATGCCACTCACACATGCTGAACGATGCTCCTCTGAGCGCGGTGATGTGATCGATGCGAAAGAGAAAAAGTATCCATGAGATGATGTGTTGAGGGATGAGTTTGAGTTACTGAACTACACACGAGCCTTGACGTCGATCTGGGTCTTCGTCGAACTCCTTTATGACAATACTGCCGTGACGATTGGAGATGGTGCACACGTCTCCTCTCAGCCCGCTCGCTGTGCTGGGGACGATCTTTGCTGTGCCCCTATGTTTGTGCGGTGGAGAGTCGAGCGATTTGAAACGTTGTTGCATGGCGCTTGAGACCTTCAATGAGCCTGTTTCCGAGGTCCAATTGAGTAGGCCGCTGAAACTCGTGGGGAGGAAAACGGTGATGTTTCCGTTGACCGATTTGGCGCGAATATGGAGGGGTCGTGCGCCGGTGTATGTGGGGATCGAGAGGCAGATCGAGCCAACCGAGCCGGTCTTGGCGCTGATCAGAATGGGTTTCTCCGCTGGTTTCTTGGCGGAGGATGCGCTACAAGGTCGGGAAGCGTTTTCCATCGGTATCGAAGCAGGTTTGGGTTCCTTGACAATGTGAACGGTAGCATTGATAGGGCTCGACTTGGTGACGAGAACGCAGGATGATGCATTGCACTCTTCGTCTTGCAGCCGAGGCCGATCGTACACCGGCGGCGAAGCATCCGGTGCACTTGCACCTATTGCCAGCGTCTTTTTGATCGAAGCATTCGGCCAGTCGATGTGGATGTGACGATGCGCTTTCAGCCCCGAACCGCCGCATGCCATCTGTTGCGGCTTCCACAGTGCTGTCACTCGCTGTCGTTCTTCGTCTTCTTGATCGGAATAATCGTTCGAGCCGAGGTCTGATGGATGCTGCTGGTACGAATGCGAGGTTGACATTTTTCTTCTTCCACTCTTTGCCTCTTTGCGCCCAGTTGCCCGTCGAGCATATCAAGTGATGCAGAGAAGAATCACGAATGTAGCTCAACTAGTATCGTGCAGACCGATGTCTAGCGGTGTCGTACCGGCGACTTGGTTTGGGAAGAGCACATCCGAGGTCAGGTGTGCAGTCACATGAGCAAGCCCAACTTGGCCGCGCCTAGAGAAACAATCGTGAATCGTGAATCGTGAATCGTGAATCGTGAATCGTGAATCGTGAATCGTGAATCGTGAATCGTGAATCGTGAATCGTGAATCGTGAATCGTGAATCGTGAATCGTGAATCGTGAATCGTGAATAAGTTAAGCTTAGTTTTGTGTCTCCACAACCAGAAAAACTCACGACTCTGACTGTGGCCGCCTGAATGCATGTCCTAGCCAGCGACGCTAACCGTCACAGAGCTGTGAGCATGCCCGTGTCAGACAGGCACGAGGGTCGCAACTCACGACTTACACGTTCACAGTCGTGAGTCACAAGCACGAAGTTACCTTTTCGAATTTTAGGAGTTCGACCTAACAAAGTCCGTGACCCGCGGGGCTCCGTGCTCCGCGGCATCCGCGATGCTTTCACACCAAGTTCGTATCGTGTATCGATGCTGCAAAGATTGCCATTCCGGCCGCGGAGATTTGCAGCCTCAAAATTGAGATCGAGTGTTGCAAGAGTCTGCGATGCGTTTCATCCGGTTTCACTCAGTGTTCCAACTCCATCACACTCTCATGTTATCACAGGGCCTCGACTCAGTGATATTCTCTACCATATCACACTTTCTTGCAGGTGATACTGTAACAAGAAACTGCCACATTTAGAACATATGACTGAGACACAGCTGTGCGAAGAGGAAACTTAAATTACACGACGCGGGATAAAGCGGAGTCGCTTTGAAATATTAATTGAACTCGACAGTCCCGTTTGGAAATATTGGCGTTGCTGCTGAACATGGAGCAATCTGCGCATCGGTGTTGCAACAATCACGAATAACTTAGTAGAACGATGAGACATTGTGCGGACCGAACCTGCTCCGTTTTGACAGTGTGGACCTTCATGGTGGCTTACGTCCGCATGACGGCTGATCTAAGTGCGACGATCAGCAGCCAGAATATATGGCAATCACTGTATGATGAATGGGCCTGTGACTACGTGCAAGTCGACCAGAAGATCACATGTACATCGGTTGCCAACAAAGCACGCTCCTTTTCTGTCCGTCCCCGTCCCCCCACCTCGCCTTCCCCCGTCCTTGCACTGCATGCAGCACTGAGCACTTGACTCTGTACCGAATTGACACGGCTTGCATATCGGAGCTGTTATCCAGACGCGGCTGTTGTCACGCCGGACTCGCCGCGACCTGGGTCGCTCTTGTGCCAATATAGGGATTCAAAGCACTCTAAGAAGCATTAAGTTATTTGGTGGCATTTTCTCATATTCGGGATTGTCATTGCGAACAAATTCACGATTGTGCTTCTAACAGACGGGATTCTTCAATCCAACAATCACGAGCGCGGATCCATGAACCCTGTTCGGCACCCTTTCCGCTTCTCGTGTCTTTTTTCGTAACAACAGTCACTGAGCCCTCGGCCAGCCTCAGTAAGAGACGGGACAGGAGAAAGTGAAATGTGGTTGATGGCTGGATGCATACACCCGTGACCCACGACCGTGCATGTGTATGTACATGTTCCGTGATACATGACAAGTTGAGTTACGTGATTCACGACCGGAGACCAGGAAAAAGCCATTAGACAATATTCAAGAAGGCAAGTGTGCGTTCGCGTTGTGGCGGACACTGCCATTGGTCATTCCCACCAACCTGAGAAGCGAACGATTTCAATGTGCAGTATATTGCAGACCAGGTTCAATGAGACGAAGCCTGTAACTATTGTGATTGCATGTCAGAGCTCTCGCCCGGAAACCCTGGGAACAGTCTCTTTTCTGTTCGCGATTGTCTTTGCTCATGTATCGCAGATGAAACAAAGACACGACATTCAAACGCCAAGTATGACAGGGCAAGCTTCAGTGCTTTGATCTCCCCGATTCAGCACCTCGAACCGAATGCGCAACTGATGTTCAGGCTGTGTGAGGATTTGGTTGTGGTCAGAAAAGCTGGGTATATTGACAAGCAAACTGTCGTTTTAGTAAGTGTCAGAGAAGAGCTAGAAATACAAAAGCTAGAGGCGACGAGAGCGAGTAGAGACCGGAGAACAAGTCCAAGACCGAGAGAATAGTAATACAGAACAGGCGCCAGGATGGCCAAGGCAATAGGAGCGGTAATGAGCGTGGAAAGGCAGGATAGTGCCAAGTGGGAATAATAAACGAGAGACTCTGAGGCAGGAATTGAGCGGTGTGCCAAAAGACCCTGGAGAACACAAGGTCGGCCAGCCAAACTCGTAGTGAGAATGTGGAGAGTGAAAGAGCGTTGCTACTTGGGTAAGGTAAACGGCGTCGAGATGATGATGCGAGTGTGACAATGCGAAGAGGTGCAAAAGACATAGAAGGGAGATATCGGACAGAAGGGCTCTATACGACCCATTCAGGTGCGGTCGGTGTCGTAGCAGCGCTGACAAACATGTCGGCGGGCATGGCCGAAGTGAGACTCACACTCGACATGTCGGCAGCGGCGGCGTTGGCGAGCAAGGTAGCGTCTGGCATCTCCAGACCTGCAAACGTGCTGAAGGGGTCTTGGAGCTTGCCATCCGAGATACCACCGTTGATGAGACCCAGATCGTTGCCAGCCATGATCTCGATCGAGTCAGCAGCAATCATTGGTGAGGGCATCATGGACATGGCTTCAGAGTGAACGGCGCCAGCGCCGGTGAAGTCGATGAGGCTGTATGGCATTGGCTCGAGCGACTGAAGGAAGTTGGTGCACTTGAGCTGCTGTTCGTGAGGCGATAGCATGACACGTGGGACCATGGGAGGGCCGAGGCAGTTGACGTCAAAGCTATCCGAGATAGGAGTGGTAGGTGGCATGCTCAGCGGTGTGCCAAGGTCCTGGCTCATTGGGAAGGGGGAGCGGATTGCGCGCGTCGAAGCGAGCGATGGTGTGGAAGATGCCGAAGAGAGGCCAGATGCCGAGGCGAGGCCTTCTGAAAGAGATGCCACCATGGGGCTGTAGTAGACCGACTCGGTGCTCATGGCCGACGAAGGCGTCCATTGCTCATGAGCTGGAGGCGAGTAGAAGACGTCGTGCTCCTGAACAGGGGTTGAGTTGATGGCCAGGCTCGGGCTGATGATCCTGCGCATGGGGGTAGAGGTGAGGAAGGTGGGGCGCGTAGGCGTTGTGACCAGCGGTGTGGTCTGGCACGATGACAAAGTGCAGCCTGGACCAGCAACTCGCGAGGGAGTCATAGGGAAGTCGCCATACGCCCAAACACCGTGAGGACTGGTAGGCGGCAAAAAATTAAGGCTGTCGACCATGGGCCCGCCGACCATGCCATCGTACGGACTCGGGACGCCGAAACCAGGTGTCATGGGCATGCGTGGGTGACTGTGGAAGGTGAGCGAGTGGAAAGAACCGTTGGCGAAGAAGCGGTTGGAGACAGGCTCATCATGCGAGTCGCAGTCATAGCTGCAAGGACCAGGGGGTACAGCCGAAGGGTGACCGGCAGCTTCGGCTGATGCCTGCGATCGTGCACAGGTAGAGCAACGGGGACGAGCAGCGTCGCAACGAAGCTGGCGACGTATGACGACGAAAAAAAGAATTGCAAAAGAGGAGCACGATCAGCCTTCAGAGTCCTTGCACGCGATGCAATGAAAACAGAAATTGTGTTGACTGGAAAACTCACCTTTCGTCGTCGGCAGGTAGCGCAAGCCATCTTGCGCTTGAGGATAGGACCTTTGGACTCTTTTCTGGCCTTGGCCGAGTCCTTGAGCGACTTTGTCTTTGCAGCAAGCTCGACATCGAGCTTCTTGCTCTCGGCCGAACGGCAGACCTTGTGGGAGGGGCTCTCTAGAGCGGCACGAACTGGTGAAGAAACGTTGGTGCTGATGGGGGTCAACATTTTGCTGAAAGGAAGAGCGAGGCAGATTGGGTGACGGAAAATGATAGCGGTTCGTAAAAGAAATACTGAGTCCGAGATGCGGAAAAAAACGACAAATGGCGAACAAGGGATGAGGCGAACAACAAATGCACTGGAAGGTGCGACCAACAAGGCAATGGTAATGGCGTGGCCTACGGTATGGTGGGAGTAGCACAAGATGAAGTGGGCAGGGGGAAGGGAGGTTGGGCTGGAAGATGGGGTTAAAGATGGGGATGCGGTCCATCACCGAGCGATCCGAGGGGGCAGCTTATAAGTAAAACGAGGTTACTCGGTGATGTATCGAGTGATTAAGCGGAGACACGTCCGAGGTGCTTGAGACAGGCCGGCCAATAGGTGTCAAAGCTGTTTCAGTGTCACCTCTGACATTCAACGGCAAGCGGCAGAAAGAGCAGGGCAGGCCGAAGAGAAAAGGCTCCTCGACGACAGGGCAGTTTCGACAGGGCAAGCATACTCTGACAGGTAAAACGTGTGATTGGTGCGAGTCACGATGACTGATGTCCCAATTCGAGAACCACTCTGGCCAGTTATCTGCAACTGTCACATCGCACAGCAGACATCATGGAGCGTCGGGGGACAAAATATAGGCACCAGGACATAGACACGAATGCCAAGGTTCTTGCGAAGGAAACCTCACAGGCTGGTTAACTGTCCACAGTGAACCAAAGAAGTGTTTGCCTGGACCCAGCCGTTCCAAGCTACCCTGTGGCAAAGATGGCAATAGATATGGGTGGTGGATCGCAAAGTTCGAACCAGGAAAGTCGAAGTAGCACTGCAGGCTGAGCGCAAGCACAACCAAAGCCAAGATTGGAAAAATATAATAAGATTGGAAGAAAAAAATAATACCTAAATGTGACTTAAGAAATTCAGGAGAAAGGCTAGAACGGCGCTGCGGATCGAGTCTGGTTGGCAATACAGGTCTAAACTTTCACGAATCCGCGAGACGCATGAAATTGTAGTGGGCAAAATTGCGGTGTCATTGTGGTGGTAGCCTAAAAATAAAGAGCGAAGTGGTAGCAAGATCCGTCACTCTATTCACTGTGAGCGATCTCACCAAGAGCCTCAAACAGGATACGAGACAACCAAGTGGCAAGCTCGAAGGTATGATGCGGGTCAAGAGACGGCTCCAGTGGCCAAGTTTCCCAGGCCGGATGCCGGTCAAGCCAGCTGCTCTCACGGCCGAGCTGCTTACAACTCCGAAGCACAGACAATTGCATACGCGCACAGACAAACGAAGCGCTTGAGCATTGGATTTCTGGTTGCATACTGCAGCTATTGCGCGTGGCCGATCCACACTGCCATTGAAAGAAAATTGGCTCGGTCTGTGGTTCTCCGTGACCCAGGAGCGAAAATATCAAACGCAAAAATTTATTTTAGAAAAATGCCGCCCACCATCGGCGCGTGTCAATCGATGTCTGCATAGTAAAACGGGTTGCGCTTAACGAGAAGGTCTTGTCCTCGCCTGAGCGCAAGGTCGAGCTGAAAGAGAAAACAGGATCATTGATGAACCGCTTTACTCCTAGTGGAAGATGACTGCTCATGAATAACAAAGAGACGAATCACAAACGCACGTCGGGTGGAGAATCGCCTTGCCAGAGGAGCACGAAGAAGGTATGGCTTTCTGCTGTCAAAATAGAGGCTGTCTCACAGATCAGCAAGATCAACACAGTGCTGCGAGGCATCGAGGTTGAGCGTCAACATGCAAACCTGCCGTGCATGTTCGTTTCGGGCACACTTCTGCTCATACAAACTGATTTCCCTTCATCTCTGACCTGTCTGGCTTCATACATTAGATTTATTGGTGGCAGTGACGATGGACCGTGGCAGTGTTCTCAGATTGGGGCAGATCGTATGTTGTGCAGCCAATCAGGAAAACATTACGTTCATCTCGATTGCCACAACAAAGCTGAGGATGGGAGAAAGGAGAACGCGGACCAATGGGTGTTATGGAGGTTTGGACGGAGTCGAATCGACGAGAGGGAAAACGATTCTTGTCGTCGTCTGACTGTCAACAGCAATATGAAAATCGTCCAGCCACGTTAGCATTCTGCGGCTCGCGCCACTTCAATTTTAAATCCAAACGGCGCTTCTAAGTTCAAATTTCAACACTGCGCTGTACAACTGCACGTTTTTCTGGCTAGACAAGATCCAGTCTGAAATTCGATTCTCTTTCTGCTCGCCACAATTTGTTTTGAGCGGCATCTCGTTTCCCAGTAGTTAGTGTGTTGGACAAGTCTTTCGCAGCTCGAAGCTCATAGGAAATCACGAATGGTAGCTTGGCTTGCTGCTGTTCTTCCGACCATTTGCATTTTCTACCGCTGTAATCAACGTTAGAAACTTACCTTGATCCCCCAATTAGCAACCGTGAAGGTAACAGTCGAACGTTCTAAACGCAGAATAAGGAATGGTCCTACACGCCAGGAACGACCTTCGGGTGCTAACACGCCTTACGATCATTTCGCCCATCCACTTGCTTTTCGTTAGGTCCTTAGGTTAAAACGGCTCAAAGATCGAGACCAGATGCAGCTAGAAAGTGCGCATGGACTGCTCGAACATCCGAATTGCTTTTCAACACTCGCCTGCATTTTTCTTTTGATCCACTGTTGTCGTAGCGATCCGTGTTCTTGAAGCGAGCTCACCTAGCGACCGCATTTCTCGCTTCCTCTAAATAACGTCGGGTATCCAGGCTTCCATGTCGGCTGTCTCTCGAACCGCGTCGCTTAAGCAGCGCCTCCTCCAAAAAGAGCTAGCCCTGAAGCGTATATGTCGTACTAACCAGTCGGCCTTATCACTCTCACAAGAAGGTTGCCGATCATCAACTCAAGGCGAGAACGCTCCCAACCGAGCTTGCTGGACAATGGCAGTTAGGACGACCGGCGATGTTTAGTTAAGCGCCGATGCGATCATTCGTTTCGATCCTGATCTAAGCTTGGCCCGCTTCGGCCTTCTATCATTTGACTTAGCGACCAACAAGCGAAACTTGCCCATCTCAGGATAGCGCCAGCAGGATTCTTTCTTCTGCCCGTCGTCCCCTCAATGCAGCGATTGTTCCGCTAATCAGCAATTCTGCAGTTTGATGCTGCTTTGAAAGCCTTTGCCAGCCTCTGCCGTCGTTCGAGTGGACCCTATACCATCTGACCGCAAAATTTGATGTTATACAGAGGGCTTTGACTGCAGCCTTCATGCAATGGAGCGAAAGCAAAGCAACGTTGGACAAGATTAATGGCTTGTGGCTTGTGGCTTGTGGCTTGTGGCTTGTAACTTCAATTTTGAGAAGCTTAAAAGAAGAGTGGCACAAGAAACGCCACGAGTAGCAGGGCGAACGCGTAGAGCTGCAGAACATTTTAAATTAACTTAATATGCTAAATTCAGACCAGTCGTGAGTAAATCCTTCAGAAAGAAACGTACCCTGATTTCTAGATTTCGAGCGACTCGAAGCCGACACGAGCAAGATACAGTAGATGAAAGTGAATGAAAACCAGACCATTTGGGTGAACTGGTTGCTCTATCATGTGCGTAATGATGCGGAGCAGGAGCAGGAGCAGGGGTAGGATAAAGCTGACAGGGGCCACCGTGGTGGAAGAGGACAACAGATTTTACTGACCTTCAACATGTAACTCTATGTCTGCACATGCAACATTCGTGATTCTGATGCCCAAATTCACATGACTGAAACGGTGACTAGCTAGCCAGAAGAACAATTTCAAGGCTATCTTGCTCGTACACAAATTGGTGCCCAGAATGACTTCAGCATGTCATGTATCCGGACCGTGTCTCGGCATCACAGCGCCGCTGTCCGATCAATTTGAGTCGGATCGACATTATTAACACTATGCGCTGTCGTTCTATGATTCATTGTGCGGAGGAGAATGTGAAAGCAGCGTCAAGCATTGCGTTCTTATTGAAGGCTGCTGATCTGGCTTGATACATTGCCAACCTAGCCTGTCCCGTCCTAATCGATCGGAGTAACAAGCTTTGCCTTGAAGCGAAGAAACGTCAGAGATGCCCTTCCTTCCCGCCCGTTTGGTTCCACAGGGACAAGTCAAGGGATTATTTCACCATTCGTCTTGGGAACAGACACGGGGACAAAGCCTGTCCCAGGATTAAAGGAAAACGAAGCTAACACACATCATATATTGCCGTGTGCTCCTATTGCCTTGGAACATAAGCTCGGCTATGTGGCTGATGCATTGACCACCAAGCCGCACCGCACATGCCTCTCGTCAGATTCGTCAGGGCAGCCAACTTAAAAAGCCGACGAAGGGCTCTTTTTTGAGAGGGCTCATTCTGCGCCTAGACAGCAATTCTTTGGGCAGCCTGAAGCAGAAATCAGAACCTTGAATGTCGATTAGGAAGCGCGAGGCTCTCAGCATGACAGAGCACCACCTTGGTAGAAACGGAATGAGTGTTAGAACCTGGACGGGCCTCGCACAAAGCCGACGGAACTGCGGAGTCCCTTATCCGAAAGCATGCTCCGATCAAATTGACACCAGAACCGGGCCTTGACTTGAACCACAACGGCGAGGGTCTGTAGATCTGGGCCGCGCCAAAGCGGGGCGCCGTACGAATCCTTCATATCGCTTCTCAAATATTGTAGTCACCACTGTCTGCTATGGACTTCAGATGACAAAGCGACGGTATTTGATGCCACCGGCATATGAAGGTCAGGCGCAAGCTCTGCGACCAGCAAAATCAGAGAGAGAGCGACACGCCAGCGGAAGCTTCCCCGCCTTTTTCAAATTGATCAGAATTCGCGATTTGTGGATCGATGCGAAAATAGAGAGTCGACGGATGCCCTCAAGCGTCACCAAAGATGGATGGGTTCATCCTTGATGTTCTCTTACCCAAAGTCCAAAGCACAACCTCGAGAAGTACGTGGAAAAAACGCAAGCCTAGATTCCGTCGATTGATATTGCTGAAATGCTCGGGCTTGCCGGATTGAGGAAAGGCCACATTCGTTATTGGCAGTTACAGGCTGGCACCGCAAGACCGGCTATCTTGTTTAAATTTGAGCCGGGTCATAAGCGCGCCGGTAGGATCCTTATCGGTGATGTAAAACTACATCATTCCTTAACCCTGGGCTTGACTTGAGGAATTTGAAGTTGCGTTAAAAGGTCATACATTAGCACCGAACCAACTCTGAACGCCGGTTTCAAAGAATACCAGCATCGAAAGCACTCACAGCCACACAAGCTAATAGGAGCAGCGGTAGCTTGCAGGCGAGCAATATCAGGCGGAAGTCAAAGGCCCCGAATGGAACTGCATGTCATCTACTTTGTCCAGCGTTGCACCAGCAATGCGTAATTACAAAGAGCATGCGTAGCGCGATCAGTAGCCACACAGTAATCATCCATGATTGCCAACGAGAACACTCGAAATTGTGTGTCACACTTTGCAAAGAAGCTAGGAAGTGAGTGTGTAGAAAACGGAGACGTCGCATTCGTCCACCAACCGTGACAGGCTTGATAAGCGTGCATTCACGAAGCCAGACATCGAGTTCTTTCGGCACTGGTGTCTGTGTCCTGCGCGACATTGATTACGATATTCGGCGAATGGGTAACCGCGGTGAGTCAATTCATGCCGCGTGTCCTCTATGGTCTAGTGGAAAACATATTTGACAAGCTTGCCATCTGACAAGAATCAGTTCGAATGTTGAGGGCATCTGGTTCACGATCGTCTGTTGCAGCGGAGACCACGACTTGCACCTTCGTCCAGGCAGTGCCAACACCAGGTTTGCACACTGCTAAGACTTGGAGATATCTTCTAACTTATTTCAACTGATATTAATTATCCTAGACGTTTCAAAGCCGCGCCTATCCATTCTAGCGTCCAAGTCCAAACGAAGGCAGCATCCATTCAGAGTCACGCATGGTTAAGCGGAGCTTCGCAAGGTGCAGCATACAAATTCGTTCCCGCCCATAAAAAAGGCAAGGCAAGACAGGGCAAGGATTCAACAGTGCACATGTGAATCAGGACGCCGCTCATACACCGTTTCAAGTGCCGATTCAGGTGCAGAGGTTCACTGCCAACAACTCAGAGGAGATAACACATCAAGTAAAAACATGCAATGGCGTGGACTCAATGATGCGGTAGGCACTGGCACTCAGTTGCGCCATTGCACGAAGCGCCACCATGGTAGGGTTCAGAGACGGGAGGGTCACAAGCGATGGTCCTCCTCCTAGAAAACATCAATTGGGGCTGGGATCAGCAAGGTACACATGCATTTGCGCTCCGCCATTTTCCGTGCCATTTCAGTACATTAGATACTACCGCTCAGCGAGCTACAATACCGAGATACAATATACTTTTTGAACGTCTCCAGCTAAATTTGAATTGAGTCACAGTCTTGGTATCATCCCGGTTTGCATGCGATGGCGACGAGCGACAGGACTGCGGTGCTACGAGCAGTCGTATGTCGACAGTCCACTTGAACAAACCAGCTCCAGCTCCAGCGGCAGCTGACGTATGCACAGCATCGACTAAGCTTTCGTGCAACACTCGATCAGGGCAGCAAAGTTCGCACGCTGGGCGCGTCAGACGCGTTCAAACGCACTCAAGATGGCCGGCGAAGAACCAACTTAAAGTGTTGGTTTCAGGCACGGGTGCATTTGTCGGTGCCAAGAGATTGAGGCAAACGATGAGTGTTGCCCAGAAAGGCTGTTCATTACGTACGTTTGAATTCATTTCTATTCAATTATTTTGTTCCATAATATTTATTGGTAAATAATACCTCGTGGCAGCACCGACAAAAAAACTACTGTATGATTAAGACCCAGAAATGTGATCCGTCTAATTTCGGTGGCAAACGTGGGTCAAACCTTCACTTGGGAAAAAAGAATTGTGGCAGGTGGTATCCGCCTTTTTTTTTTTTTTACCGATTCATGCCGCTTGGTTGCTTCCATTTGTATCTCCGCTGCTTAAGTGCATTTGCTACTCGCCGAACACCAAGGCCTTTGCCCTGTACGGCTTTGTCCGAGAGCAAATTGTTTGATCATCCTGGACCTTCGCAGTCACGGGCTGATACAATCTGTAGATGAGCGGCCGTAGCGGGATTTCTATGCAGCGGGACGTGGTGTCATGATATTTGCGCTCTGCAAGTCTACCGGACAGGCCCATTGCACTTTTATAGCACTTTGCCTCCGGGTTTGAAATGGAAATTGGGTCCCTTCATTCGGCTATGCCATATGATACTTACCGTCTCACCGCCTCTGCGAATAACGACGCTTCTCCTATTGTCATCATGTAAGTTACCGATGATGAAGGTTTCGCACTTGAAGCTCGAATCTTGTTCGTATTGCAACGATGGTCAGTTGCAGATATGCACATAATATTGTTTGCATCGTCGCAAGTATTGCAGAAGGCAGGCTATTTCGAGTAAACTTGCCGAGATTTGAGCGTTGTAGGTATGCTGGGCTGCTATCTAATTTCACATTGAGCCATGTACAGCACGTAGTGTCTTCAAAGTGTTGTGTTCCTGGACCAGAGCCAAAGGCACTTGTTTGCAAGCGGGTACTACTCGGCCGTCGCTCTGCTTAAGCGATAGGAGGGTTCGAGCCGATCAAACAGACGGAAGAATGTAGCCGAGAGCGGGTCCATGACCACGCGCCTCGGATCAGTGAGGTGTTGTTAGGCGACTACTTTAAAGTATTCTCTCGTGCCTGTGTTGGCTCTTTGAACACGATGGCAAGCGTGAAAATCCTTTTGGCCCGTCAAAAACGCCGAGTGACTGACAGGTCTTCTGTGCTAATGTCATACTTATGGCGGCGATGTATAACTTAGTCCACACTCGTTCGGGACTGTTGCTCGCTTCTCTGTTTTACTCGGTGCGCTAAAGCCACTAGTTTTGGTGGTTGCTGATCGGCCCATGCACGCGATCAGTCCGTGTCGCGCTTCGTCTCGGCCTTGAGCGCGCATAGCAGCGGTAAAAAGCGCGCTTCGACGTCCGCTGCTGCTAGGTTCGCACATGTATATCACGGTTCGCGAATCCCCCGTTTTATCCTTTTCGGTTTCTTCTTGTTTTTTTTTTTTTTTGGTCTAGTGTTCTCGAACTGGCTGTAGTTTCATGTCATCTTGCTTTTCCCGACGTAAGACCAGTATTGCGCCGAACGGTTGCAACCAGCCGAAACGCTAGACTCGGTGCAGTTGAAGCCAAAGTGACACCGCTAAAAAGAGGTCCCCGGTTGCATCTTGAGTAGCTGGCAACAAGCACGAAGGTTCAGGATGAACAGTTTTCCTAGAACGCCGCACGATCACCGATCAATTATACATTAAGCCCCGTTCAAAGCTGTGTTTGCATTCGGTGTAACAGCCAACCCTTCGCTTTTTCAGGTAGAGAGACGCGTTCACGATTCACGATCGCGTACATGCTCTCGTTTTGCCACAGCGAATCACACTGTGCTGTAACGCAAAGTCAGTGCTGCGCCCTGGTCGCACTACGAGCCCCAATATCTCTGTTGCCTTCTCTGCCAGTGCACCGATTTCTGCCAGCCTTTGACACCGAAAAGAAACCTGGAAATTTTTCCTTGACAGAACTTGAACGATGTCTGACTATGTTCACGCTGGTTTTCGGCCAGTAGGCTGAGAGAATGGAGTCGTGAGTGTCCTCTCGAAAAAGAAAAAGAAAAAGGTTGCTGATAATTGTGGCTGCAAAATTCGAGAAAGGGCCGCGAAGCCCTTTCGTTCCGCTATGCCTACAGATGTCATCTTCGCCAAAGTGAACGAGCAAATGCTTTCACACAGAATCAAACAAGGGGTTTGACCCATTTTATCTAATAGAAGCACGAAGAAGGTTAGCAAGCACCGATTTTTGAAACGACTAGAGATAAGAACACGGATGGCTGCTCCTAGGAGAAGCACATAACTGCCTGCGCGTCCGCTCAGGCCAGTTCTTACGGGATCGGGATAACGGGAAATCGAACAAAAATCAAGACGGTGGCGTAATTGCAATTACGAAAGCCGTCGGCTGCTTCGCTTCAGCCAACGCGCTGCTACTAAAAGAGGTTGCAGCATCCATCCAGCCGTTTTCCGTCGGTCACACCAAGAGCGATACCCTGAGATCCCAGATGCTGCGGGTTTGATGGGACTAAAACGGTATCTGATCGATGCTCCCACGATCAGTTCCATTGCTATTTGAATGGAGTAGCAGAGACCAAACCACGTCGGTTCCCACGCGAGGTGTTGTCTTCAACAAAATGATAAATTCTGGGAGCCGAGCCAGAGAGCTACCACCGAAATGCAACGTCCTGTAAATGTTCAGCAATAAAAGTAGACACATCTATGTCCTTTCACGAGTTCTCTTGTTGATCCGCAGTCGCGCGAACTCGTAGTATCATCGCCGAGCGGAGGCTTGTACCCATCCGAAAAACTTGTCAGGCTGATTGGGAAGCTAGACCCGGCTTGCGTTAGAACGACCAGACATGGTGGTGTACAGTCACGAGTGTGGCCTCAACATGCAATCCAAGTGGCTGCCCGATGTGTGATTACGAAAGCCGTGCATTCAACCCAGAGCGAAGGAGATTCTTAGCTACCCAGAGGTATGCGACGCAGTGACAAGCGAGGCGAGGGAGATGTAGTAAGATGTCGCACTTTGCGCAGGCAAGTTTGGTGATTTTAGGTTGCTCGTAGGCGACATTTGCGTGGCAGGATACTACCTCATATCGCTGACTCGCGTGCGCTATTGTTACATTCAGTGCCATAACCGCGACATGTTCAAAGGCCTGCACTCGCCGATACCGTATCTTTTCACTGACAAAATTGCGACCACACTCAAGTTACGAGGACGATTCGCAATGTTTCCGCTTCATTTGACATCTTAGCGTGAGAATAGACCAACATAATTAGAGTAATGATTGTACGAGATACCTTTGGGCGCATCCAGAAGGTCCTGTAGCAGAAAATTCGGCGTGCGACGGGCCGACCAATCGTGAATATTCCCATACCGCACATTCTGATTCGTCGTCTAGCCGAATGACACTCGGATCTGGTTCGGACTTGCAATTGCTGGCTTTCGTCTCAGCGCTAGGCCAGGAACCACAGGCATGGCATGCGCCCAAATGGCGAGTTGTGCCTGCAGAAGGATCTGATACATCAATAGCTCTGCATCTTCAAGTTCACACGTAAAAATTTGCAGCTTGTCTAGTGATGCACTGAAGAGTATATCACGCATCAGTATGGGTTCCTATCGCAGAGACTTAAGAGCAACCTTGACTGCCTCACACTCGCAGAGACAGTACAGTAATGTATCTGTACATGGGTGTGGCGACAGTCAAGTACTTGCTCAATGACTCAGATACGCTGGTCGTTGCAGGCTTGAGATCTAGCAAAAAAAAACCCAACGTGGGTTTAGCTTTGCATGTTGGGCAGAAAAAACACTGTACGGCATCGATACCTGCTTGCCGTGCCGGAGATTGGATCTACTATACTTTGATTGGGCCCACTACGTCCGTGCACTTTAAATCCAATATTGTACCTGCCTGAAAGGGTCAATCAAATCAGTGGAAAAAGCGCGACACTTTTCATTCTCAATGTAGCGTGGCCAGTCGGATCAAATCTGACAGCTCGCCTAGTGGATCAAGCTTCGTGCTTCGGGGCCTCGGAACAGTCGAACACTTGCGACGCTGAGCAGTTCTCACACTAGCTTCACCGACACGAGACAGCCGGACCTACAAGAACGAACTTCGGGAAAACGCTGGGCTCGTCTGCAGGCCCGCTGCCCTTTCGCATGAGTAATTGCCACGCATCACCTGGCGGACTTGATGTGATTTGCGGTGCCACATCTCGTACACGCCACGAGGCAAGTCTCAACCGTCTTTGTCACACATGGATGAGCCTCGCTTGGCCTGATCTTGAACGAGTCCAGGAACGACAAGCGTAATCCCGAATGAGCGGCGCTCATCGCCCAAGCAGTTCGCATCCCTGCACCTGGCACTTTGGCGTGAGCTGCGACGGAAAGGTACCTGTGTCGAGCGTGAAAATTTTGTCACCACTGTGTCACACCACTGTTTCACCAAGCAGACAGTCGTGAATAACCCGTAATTTCGATGGCCTGGCGCATCAAACCGGCTGTACAACGTGCGCACGGCCGCGTAGGTCTGTAGGTTGCGAGCTGGTGAGCGCTCTTAACATATCAAAGTTTGCTTGCACAACACGTTCCATGTGTTCGTTGTAGAAATCTTCAACTAAAAGGGGAGGGCGCCACCGATTCGGGCAGCCCATCAAGCGGAAATCGGCTGCAAGGTATGGTCATCGGGGAATGCTCATTGATCAGGACAATACATCAGGCGTGGTAGGCTATGATGGCGATAACACAGTCTTCCTTGACACTATCACTGGTGGTCACCGTCCTGTTGCTTCACGGACTGAGCGACGCTGTCTGGCTCAAAGCTTTGACCTCGCGTGGCTGGATGGCGGGGCCAGGGGAAGTGGGTTGAACCATTTCGGGTTGCGTTTCTGTGGTCGAACACAGCCAAGATAAAGGGGAAGAGGGCGACACAGCATCAGTACAGACACGCAGATGAACTACGCTAGCGCTAGACACACGCAAAGACGTACCCCTTTGAATGCCTCTAAGCCTTCGTTGATGTTCTTGCCCACATAGAGCAATCGACTTCTGTCGGACAACAAGTTGTCTCGCGCCGAAGCATCAATGTCGCCGTTCGTCGAGTCGCGGGCCATGACTAAGGCAGACTTTGTCACAAGCACGCTATCGGGACTATTCTGGGTCAGCTGAATGGCGATATCGATAGCAGCCTTATCTACTGCTGCCTGACCGAGCTCCTCGGATGTCGACTTTGCAACATCAACGAGCCGGTTGACCATATTGTACCGGTCATGAGCTTCCTTAGCACTGATAGGCTTGCCGAGGAGGAGAAGCTCCGACGCACGTTGCTGTACGCAAAAAGATGGAAGAGAAATCACGGAAGAGAGAGAGGCAAGATGAAAGAGTGCTGAGCTTAGTTTTGTTCTCAACGCAATGATAGTTTTACAAGCGACGATCTTGCGACTTACGTGACCACATAGCTGTGTGAGTCGAGGAATACCACCCATGGCAGCCACAACGCCCCTGGCTACCTCAGGCAGGCCGATTACGGATCGAGTACTGGCCACCACCATGTCGCAATTGAGGATGGTCTCTGTGCCGCCTCCCATGCAAATACCATCAACAGCGGCGATGATGGGCTTGGCGCTCCTTCGCGAACTCATACCCCCAAAGCCACCTCGCTTGAGCCTCTGAATGGATTTACTAACCTCTGCATCAGACTGCATGGGCTCTCCTGTGGTATGCGTCATAGTATCGGAAGTCTGATTCTTGCTGAGCCAATCCTTGAGGTCTTGGCCGGCGCAAAACGCTCTACCCTTGCCCGCAAGGATGATAACCCAAAGAGAGGGCTCGGTCTCGAACCAATCGAACACACGACAGATGTCCTCTTCCATAGCATCCGTCATCGAGTTGAGCTGTTTGGGTCTGTTGAGCGTCATCTGAAGCACATGACGTGCAGGGATGGTGAGGATCAGATGTGAGCCCACCTTCGGCATCATGATTTTAGAGGAGGTCATGTTGATGTTTGATTCGAAGCTTCTTGCTAGATTTGCAATGTCTGCTTGGTGCGCTTCATGAGAGAGTGATCAGCGAGTGTAGACAGGTCTTATACTTGACCTTCTAGTGAATGCACTTATAGCTTAGCATCCACCAAGTGTTGAGCAAGTTGGTACACCGCATTGACTAGGCTAGAAAGCAAGGTCCAGCCGGTCTTCGGCCCTTCCTTGTCCGGCTATTCATCGAGAAAAAATGCGGGGAATGAAGGTCACATCTCCCGATGAAAATCCCGATCTTGCGACTAACACAAGATTCACGATTGAAATTAGGGCGTGTCCTCCACATGCCCTAAGCTTCGATTGAGCTTGCTGGCCAAGCGTACTCGGTGACTGTACAAGGTACCACCGAAATCTTAATGGTAGCGCTCCTTATCATACCACCATATCTCCAGTGACCTACAAGATTCGCAACACCATCACCTAACGAGAAACTCAAAAATGACGGACGGATCCGACATCATCCTAATTCTCGGTGAGTGGATAATCTCAAGGTTGTGCTTGCTGCGGGTCACCTTCGCAACTGACTCGCTAAGATTCCCATTCTGTGCCCATGCTTCTCGCTCGCTATGCGGTAAACCGACTCTATGAACAACAGTGGCTATAATCCTGCCGCCTGCAGCAGTGGCATTCATCACTGGTGTGAGTGTGGTGAAACCTGATCGAGATCTGCTCGTCGTTGACAAAGAATAGCTTACTTACATTGCCGGGGGTTTCCTCCGATTCTTTATTCCGGTAGTGCTCATGTGATCTGATGATCAACATCTTGCTGACCATCCTCGGGTGAGTGTCATTTGATAGGGCCACAAGCTGCGCTTCTTGAAGCCTTTGCCTGACAATCTGTATCAATCTGCAATTTCATTTTTGCGCGTTTGGCTTCGTATTGCCGCCCATACAGATACATCCCGGGACACATCCATGCTTGTAAGTGGATATATTTACTATCAGCTTCTTTCCAGAGATACTGACTGATGCGTTTATCCGTGTTCATCGCCTTTTTCTTTTCTCACAAAAGTCTGGCTCATCTACAAGAAGATGAAAGCCGAAGAGCGCTTCAACGGTGCCGTCCAATACACAGGTAACGGCGAGTGGGTGCCCAAGTACGGCCAGCCTGTCCACCAGGTTCCGCCTCCCAGCTACGGAGCCACGCAGTAAGGCGTGTTAAGTAAGGCGTGTTATAGCTATGAAACCAGCATGATTTCTGTCAAAACCTCCCTGTCATCGATCGCCGAACATTAGCCTCGCTGGCATTGTGACCTGTTCCGTTCTTCTTTCCCTTTACAGAAGTATCAGTTGTTAACCCTTCCTAGCCTGCAATCCTATCGTCAGCTCAGTGATGTACCGACTTCCAGCAATGGCACCTGATTTGCTATGTCAACAGCCTCGTCCGTACTTTGAGTATGACGGTGAATGAGCAGCCGCGAGCCTCCAAGGTCCGGGGAAATCTTAAATTTCCTGGCCAACGCGCAGCAGCGCAGCAGTTGCGAGTGCAGTATATGGTCATTTTCAGGAAAGGGGCGGATCGGGCGCTCAGGTGAAGCAGGATGATTCCTGGTATCGTGATTAGGGTAGCCGTGTCTTCGTCCTTTTCTCTCTTTCAACTCACGCGTGCTGGCCCATGCTCGGCTCACTTCTTCAAAGTCACAATCACGGATGCAGAGTTCACGATTCATCTCATTCTTCCTGATCTGATTGCCTTTGTTCTAGGCCACCATAACAAACTTGGGCGCCGTTGGTCGCTGTCAACACTACCCTTACTTTTTGTAGTACATCGGCCAGATACTCCTTGTCTGCGCACACTTTAGTGCCCGCACGCTCGCACACCCTCAATACGTCGCATAGATGAGAGCCCCGTTCTTGCGGCCTCGTGGGCGCAGCGACCTTGTACGAATCTTGGCCTTGCCAGACTCCTTGCATTCGGTTATTCCTCTGATCTCGTCTCGGACAATATCGACAGCATCGCCATCCTTCCGCTCGACAATCCTACTCGTTCGTCCGCCTTCAATCTCTACCAGACGATATTATAGTAGAGACCCACTTCAAGCCGAACACGAGGCCAACACAGTTCGAGGCAATCGTGCGGCACGAAGCCGTGCCGAGGAACAGGCGCGAGAGCACCAACAGGAAAAGCAAAAGGGCAATCAAGGCTCTTACAAGCAAAAAGTTTTCAGATCATGGTCTGGTACACCGATCAAGTGGTACCCCATACCCATCCTCCTCGGTGCTGTGGTGCTGGTCGGCGTGCAAGCGCGTAGAAGCTATGTCGCAGAGCAGAACGGTAAGGGTGTTGGGACCAAGATCGTCGATGAGAATGGTCAAGTTGTCAAGATGCAAGGCCCTTGGACCGTGTATGTCATTGGTGCGCTTCCTCTGAATGCCATCTCTCGCGCTTGGGGTTGGGCGAACAACCTTACACTGCCTGTCTGGTTTCGACCGTTTGGGTTCAAGCTGTACGCCTCCATCTTTGGCTGCAACCTGGACGAGATGAAGGATCCTGATCTTACGCACTACAGGAGTTTGGGCGAGTTCTTTTATCGAGAGCTCAAAGAAGGCGCGCGTCCAGTCGACGACAGCATCCTCGTCTCACCCGCCGATGGAAAGGTATTGCACTTCGGTGAGATCGCTGGTCGACGTGTTGAGCAGGTCAAAGGCATCACATATTCCCTCGATGCTCTTCTCGGAGTCACAAGCTCTCCAGAAGCTACCGAGAAAGTGATTGGCAACTCGCAAGATGACTCGGATCATGAACACCTTGATGACCGCCAATTTGCTTCCGTCAACGGAATTGACTATTCGCTTGATGAGCTTCTCGGCGACGAAAAGAGCAAGTCGGCATTGCCCGATCAGAATGAGACACCCAAGCGCAAGGCCTTCTGGAAGAAGTTCGTCAAGGCATCCTACTGGAAATCGTGGATAAAGCGTTCGCCAGCGCAGGGTTCAAACACGACTGGCATCCCGGCTGCTGGTGACGAAAGCGGCTCGGACGAAAGCTACGACGAGGCGCATGACGATAACGACGAAGACGACGTTCAGCGCAAGGACGAGGCTGCACTGATCAAGAAACCAACGCAGATAGACGATGCGGGTATGCCCGAACCCGACACACCCGAAGTGCTTGGCCGCTACGCCAATGTGGCGTACGAAATGGGTGTGGGAGCACTCCCGCCGCTTCTGCAGCCTCACTCGCATGGCCAGAAAGGTGTCAAAGAGGGAAATAAGCTCTTCTTCTGCGTGATCTATCTTGCTCCCGGAGATTACCATCGCTTCCACAGCCCTACCAACTGGGTAGCTGAGCGTCGTCGCCACTTCCGGGGCGAGCTGTACTCTGTGTCGCCGTACATGGCGCGTCGTCTCTCGAATCTGTTTGTGCTCAACGAGCGCGTCGCTCTACTCGGTCGATGGAGGCACGGCTTCTTCGGCATGGTACCCGTCGGCGCCACCAATGTTGGTTCGATCCGCATCAACTTTGACAAGGCACTGCGCACCAACGTGCGCATGCAGCGCTACCTCGCCGGCACCTACTCGGAAGCGTCTTACTCGGGCGCGAGCAAGTTGCTCGGAGGTCAGCCTCTGGCGGCGGGAGACGAGATGGGCGGGTTCCTGCTCGGCTCCACCATTGTGCTCGTCTTTGAAGCTCCCAATGAGTTCCGCTTCGACCTCAAGCCCGACCAAAAGGTCAAGGTGGGCCAACGACTAGGTGACGTCCGACAACCTTCTACCGAAGAGTCAGAGGAAAAGAAGAACGGTCGTCAAGTTTAAAATGTTTTCACCCAAAACACAATTCCTGTTTTGCTATACCCTTAGCGCCACTGGTGTCTGCCGTTCAACACGAGCAGAATCTCATTGCTCTTTCAATGAGTAAAAGCTAAACGTGCAGATCGCGCCGAGAGAGAAAGGTCTGTGAAGCTGATGTACAGGTGAGGTGACGGTGATCGTTAGACCCGCGCGCCGAGGTCTTGGAGGAGGTCGTCCATGGTTTGGCGAAGTTGCTTTTGCATGTCTGGCGTAGCTTCGAGACCTTTGATTGCCTGTTTTGGGAGCACGAGGTGGACACGAGGATGGAGGTCAGTGCGTGATGTTTTGAAGTGAATAACACGGGGTGTGTGTTGAGAATGACTTACTGATTCGAGAGCGTCCAATGAGTCGGTTGCATCACGCTGAATCGCAGTGCTTCTTGCACGCGTCTCGAGCAATGCAGCATGGATGGCACGATTCTGCTTGCGCACTGAATCCAATTCTAGCTTCAATTGATCGACTCTCCTCTCCTGGTCCGGAATGGCCTTTGCCGAGATGGCGGTTTCGAGATCAATCTCTTTTCTCCAAACGTCCTTGATCTCTGGGGCATTCTCTGCGTATCCTGCCTGGTACCTGGCGTCTGCTTCCTGGGTCAATCGGTGCAACGAGGCCAATTTGGCTTGTAGATCGTTTGAATCGATCAGTTTTTCGGATTCGTCGATGATGGCGTCTTTGAGTTGACTGACAAACTGCTGACGCAGGGCTTCTACCGAGTCGGCGTCGATGTGAGGGAGCGCTTTGGCGAACGAGGAGCGCGTGGCGCGGTGTTCGATCAGGTCGAGGAAGCGGAAGAGCGCTTGACGCAGTCGGTCGAGCCGGACGTTGACGTCGGTTCCCAAGCCAGCTTCAGATGTGGATGGCGGAGCATTGGATCGGCGTGACTTCTTTCGAACTTGCTCCTCGGATGCTGTAGGTGCATCCGTCGATGTTCGACTCTTTCTCCCACTGCGCGTTGGCTTGCTACTCGTCTCCTCCTTCACCGCCGCCGTCGCTTCCTCCACCGCTTTCGCTTCCGCTTCTGCTTCCCCTTGTTCCTTACCCTCCGTCGCCATTTCCGTCGCTGAATGCGTTTGCAATGCTTCATCACCCAAACTCTCTCCAACTTCACCTAACGCCGAATTAGAAGCTTGCACCGGCGCATCGCGTGCTTGCTTCTGAAACTGAAACGATGTCTCTCTCTCCTCATCCACTCTCTCCTGCTCCATCACAAGTTGTTCATCTGCATTGTGAGCTTCTGGCGTAGTTTGCGCCTCTGACGACATTGTGAGTGAAAGAGAGATGATGCCAAGTTGACAAAGAGTGTGGTGTCGAATCGACTTGATAGCTGGAAATGTCTCAACGCGATGTCGGCAGCAGTGAAGGAGCAAAGTGTTGACCACGTCGGAGAAAAGGCTTGATCAAGCAGCGTCGCCCGTGATGATGCAATGTACAGATAGGATCCAGAGTTACTGCGTCGTGGCCGAACAATACGAGCTTCCAAGGTGCTTCCAATGCTCCAAACATTCGAGTCGTGAGTTGGTGGAGGAGAAACGTGAAAGGGTCTATTCGTGATTTTGTTGGTCTCAACGCGTCACGCGCCCACGGCACATCGTGCATACCAAAAATCGTGAATTTCCAAACCCTTGTTCGAACAGCAAGGACTAACACGCTTACTGTAGTTTTTGTCCATGGTCTACACACACAACAGAAACGAGACGGGATATTTACGGTCGTGAGTACAGTACACACAACAGTACATACACGCTGTTGATCCACACGAACAATTCATATTCATCATCACAGCAGCCGGGGCGCACCGAAAGAATCCCAGTCTATTGAACATAGAGTTGACGAAACCCGTATGGGACCATCTACCAATCTCTGGCGTGCACAGGACATTCGCGACCTCGCTTGAACCACGAGTCGATACAACCACGGTGGAAGTAGCACAAGCATGGCAGACGTGCAATGGTGCTGTTGGCGACAAAGTCCTCCATACAGATCGAGCACTCTTTGCCCACGATTGGCGAGTCCTCAGGCAGCTTGTAGACGAGGTACCTTCCACCTTGCATGCTCCCGCCTCCACCGTTTTCGAGGCAGTTGCGTACGTGAGCCTCCTGCTCCTCGGAACCGCCGAGGGCCGAGAGCGTGGTGGAGCAGACAGGACACTCGGTCAGCTCGCTGGCCCGACTCGAGACATCGCTCGGGGGTGCCAGCGTGGATCGAAACGCGCCGTCTTCCAGTTGCGTCTCCAAGATCGAGCGTCCGGAAACCTCGTCGGCACCACGCGATCGCGAGGCAGCCATCATGGCATCAGCCCCCCTCATATTTTGCAACTGAGGTGGTAGCTGCAACTCGGCATGGCAGCCGTTGCAGACGCGCGTCGGCGCGAGCACTTCTGAAGCTGCCATGCTGGGAAGGCTCGGATCGACGACGAGCTCGGCCATCCTGAGCTGTGCGCGCTTGGACGAACAAGCGTCGCAAAAGATGCGACCGCATCTTCTACAGTGATGCTTGCGGAGGAAGAAGGTAAAGTGGCGACCGCAGCCTATGCAGTCCTTGGCCTCTTCGTCGCGCTGCCACTGTGGCTGCAGGTTCTGCTCGCGCATGGTGGGGCCATGGCGCAGCACAACCTTATTTGGCGCCTCGTTGGTGGGCACGCGGAACTCACGGTTGGCGGCGAGGTCAGCGCTGCGTGCGGCAGCGAGCGACGTACCGGCCTCGGACGGCGCGACACTGTTGCGCAGCATCGAGGCGGCACTACTCTGTCGCTGAGAGAGTGAGGGTCGAGAGAGGGTGCCTGAAGTCTCGCCGTTGACCAGACGAGTGAAGACAGACGCGCCATCGTCCTTGTACGAGTTCGGGTAGATGAATTCATCGTCATCGTCATCGGCCGCATCCTCGTCCTCGTCTTCGTCCAAGCCGGCGGCCTCGCGCAGTTGTCCGAGCTGCAGCGCGTACTCCTTTCGCAGCTCTTCAGCGCGGCTTCTACGCTCGACGTCATCGTCTTCGAAAGCGGCGCGCAGCTCTGTATTGGCCATGACGAGACGAGCGATACGCCTGGCGAGTTCGTCGCGATCAGCGCCCATGGCATCAGCGGGCGTGGCGCCAGAGGCTGCGCTGGGTCCAGCAAGCGCTTTGGCTCGACTGACATAGTCGGCGTCTGGACCGAGCTGTGAGCATTCCGACTTGGCAGCCTCTTGGGCGGCCATGATGGCAGCGGTCGACAAACCATGGCTGCCATCTCCGTTCGATTGAGATTCTGAACTGAGTACCAGATGCTCTGCGCCAGCACCGGTGGCACCCTCGCAAGCTTCGAGGTCATCGCCGAATTCGATGTCGAGGCGACGTCGCAGAACGCGTATCCATCGTCTTCGGCGCACCCAGCTGCTTGAGGAAATCTCTTGCTCGGCCTGCGCATTGGCGAAGCCGGCTCCGCCGGTAATGGCACGGGTGACCGAGGCACTGAGACCACGACCTTCGAGCAATCGCTCGAGGGGCGGCGGGGGCTGAGACGACCACTTGTCATCGAGTGCATCAAAGGACTGAGCATACTGCCAGCCGTGTTCGACGTCTACGAGCGGATGAGTGGTGTCCAACTGCCATTCGCAGAGCCAAAAGTGCGAAGACTCAGCGTCGGCATGCTGGGCAGATGCGCCATTGACTGACGACGTGCCTCGGCGAGCTTGCAGGACGGACTCGGGCGTGGGAGTGCTTGCTAAATCGTCGTCGTGGCAGTCTTGCGGATTGGGTGTATGCTGGGCTGCCAGAGCAGCGGCTCGTCGTCGGGCGGCGGCAGGACCAACACGGGATCGAAGACGCAGCTTGTAGGGCAGAGAGCGTGTAGGAAGGCCAACATCGTCCTGACGCATGGGTACATGACGCGTGCGACTGGGAGCGAGAGGGCCGGGCGGCATGGAGCTGGGCGAACGTCTGTCTGGCTTGTGGGCGCGAGCGGCGCTAGATGAGCTCCATCGAGGCTTGCCACCGTTCAGGGCGAGCGTCTGGAGACGGGTGTCAAGTCGCTGATTCTCGTGCAGTATGACGGGGATGGTAGTATGTAAGGCAAGTGGCTCGTAGGGACCGCGACCCGGAACGATTGCGCCAGAGCGAGAAGGGGACGAGGTAGTAAATTTGGAGGCATTCCAGCGTTCTGCCTCATAGCGCTCGAGAATCTCGCAAATATAGACTTCAAAGGTGGCGGCTGCGACGTCAAAGGCAGTCTCTCCGGCAGCATTGCGCACAAAGGGATCGGCGTGATACTTTGCGGTGAGATGGCGTACGACGGGGAGATGGCCTTTGGAGGCGGCGTTCATGAGGGGCGTCCATGCCCCTCTGCCTCCTTGAACGTCGATTTGTGCATGGCCACGATCAACGAGGAGCCGAACGAGGTCGAGATAACCTCGACTGCAGGCATTGTGAAGCGCAGTCCAGCCGTCTGCATCTTGAGCGTTGGCATCGGCGCCGTGGGAGAGGAGCAAGGAAGCGACAGAAAGCTTGCCTGCCATGGCGGCTTTGTGCAGGGCGGTCTCGCCTTCACGATCTTCCATCTCGACGATAGCGCCGGCTTGGGTGATGAGCCAACGAACAATGTCGGTCTTGCCGTCCTTGGCGGCAAAGTGGAGCGGTACAAGGCCATTGCCCGGGTTTGGGTCGTTGGAGAGAGAAAACATGGAGAGACCGGATTCTTGGGCTGTGTGAAAGAACGACTGCAGATCGGAAAGTGGACCGCGGCTGCAGAGCTGAGCCAGAGTGTCGTAGTCAATGTGCACTGCTGTTTCGGCTGGTGCCGAAGAAGTCAGAGACTGTTCTGCGGCGCTTCCGACGACGATGTGCTCGGCTTCTGCCGGGGCGCTGAGGCTGGTGGAAGACGCTTCGGGGTCCGATTCTTGCTTTGTTAGAGATTTGGTCGTCTGCGAGTCGGTGACAGCTTGCTGCTCATCTTGCACCGCTGCTTGGCCGCTACTTGGGCTGTCGGCTCCTGGGTAGACAAAGTCATCTTGATCTTCCTCTTGGTCTGCAGCCTCAGTGGTATATTTCGAGGTTGACACAGCATCGGAGGCTGTCTGAGCTTGTGCGCTGACGAGCCCATTCTGGTGTGGGATCGAGTGGTCACCTCGTTGCTCTTCGACTTTGGATACCGCAACAGGATCCAAGGCAGAGGGTTGCTGCGGTTGTTCGTGGTCGAGAGGAGCATGGTCAGGACGAGGCGAGACCGTGTCTGAGCTGTATGCGCTGTTAAGTGGGTCATCGAAGTCATGGACGTTGGCAACAGCGTGAGGCTCAAAGTGATTCGGTTGCAAGGATCGGGACGGCTTGAAGACGGAGGCGTTGGGAGACAAGGTGCTTTGCGAGGCCTTGGAAGGATGTGAGGTGGTTGAAGAGGTCGCCCACAGGTTTTCGGCTTCGTAGGGAGCGAACTTGGGTCTGCGAGAATCGCTGGCGGAGGAAGAAGGCTTGGAGCCAAAGGAGGAGCTGTCGCGGGTCAGCCTGGCAGATAAGCCAAAGGAAGGCAAGTCGGAGGAATCGTAGGTGGGTTGAGCAGCACGGTTGGCCTTGACATGTTGTGGAGCATGCATGCTGGCGCTTGCACCTCCGTTGGCATCATCAGAACGAGAGCGGGTGGCCTCGTGTTGGGATGATGATGTACTATCGCCGACGTCAGCCCAGATATGGTGAGGCGAGGCAGTGCCGGCGTCATTGTGAATGATGTTAGCCGGGTCTGGTATCGTCATGTCGATTCAGACCATGCAAGAGTGCGGTGTGTGCGATTCAAGTTGGTCGATGGACGACAAGTGCCAAGAGCTGCGGTACCGACCGAGGTGCTCCACACGACACCTACGACTCAGATTTTAGGGTTGGTGTGCTTTGTCTTTCAATCATGAATGATCTGCGCAACCTGCGTGTGCAAGGCGAGGAAACACGAACACGGAAAGGAAGAAAATTCACAAATCACGAATCACGAATATAGAAGCGTGAAGCATCGGACGAGGATCTAACAAGGCACATGCGGGATCGTGGATCTGATCTGTGATCGTGGATCGTGGATCGTGGGTCGGGGGTCGGGGGTCGGGGTGTTGGCTCAGGGTTCCCGGATTAATCTTGGATCATGGAAAGAGGAGTGGCCATACACGAAAGGCATGAGGGAAAAGAGACAGTCATGAGTCTGCGAGTGCCGAGTTGGGCTACGGAAAGTGGCCGACATGCTTTCGGCGCATGCCACACACGACAAGCGCCGACAGCGAGACCAACACAAGATTTGATCAATGCAGTGCACGCACGCGGCACGCAGCTCATGCACGACGCGCCCACACTTCGGCAGCTAGTCCGAGCCTCGTTCATGCAGCACTAGATCAGTCACAGAAATGAAGACACCGACATACTGAACTGAACACACACGCTCGCACACAATCGCGCACGCTCTCACACGCTCTCACACGCTGTCGTTCACACGCTGTGCACACTCGTGACTGTGGCTGGTTCGGCAGATCCGACGGTATGCTCCCCTAACGCCCCTCCGCTGTTGTGGTCGCTCGAGTGCTGTGCCTGCACTTGGCCCCTCTGCGCATTCGCTCAGTCGAGTGTTTCGAGGCAACACGAACAATACAATGGAACAGTGTGAGTTCCAGAGCAAGAGCAAAAGCCATTACGAATCGTGAATGAAAACGAGATTCGTGATTGAGAAGACCGTGTTTGTGATTGATCGTCGTGTCACAGGCATCTGCGAGGGGCAAACACAGGCAGAGAGCCAAGACAAGGAGCCGTTCATTTGTGCAAATTGGCATCTCTGTCTTTAGACGCGTGCAGTGCGATTGCAGTGCGCTTGCATTCTTGCCCTTTTTTTCCCTCGTCATCATTGTCCTCCTCGTCGTTGTCCTAACTTAGATCTCTTTCCCACACTTCTATTCCGTCCATCGTGTTTCTTGTTCTTCACTCTTGTCGTTCGTTATTTGTCGCTTGCCATCCATATCCACACGCTCTTTGCTTATCCGTGGCGTTAACGGTCTCGTCGCTCTCTTTTTGACACTCGTGACTGTCTCCTCATTCTTACCCCAATCACGCTGGTCGTTCTCTTTGTCTAGTCTTTGCTTGTTCGTCGCACAAACATCGTTTTTCACATCTGCCTATCCGAACCTTCCTTTACTGCTCTATTTCAGCCACACTGTTCAACGCACGTGTCGGAATTGCATGCCCAGTCAACACACGCAGTCGTTCACTGTCTCACCCGCCCTTTCTTCAGTCTCGCCATTGCAACACAACATCCACCACCACACCTCACTCCTTGTCGAAATCCCGGCCTGCTTGCCGCCGCAAAATGGCTCCTACCGCTTGGGCAGGCGAGTCATCGTCCAGCATCGCCTTCTCGATGAACCCTCGCGACTCCCGCGTCGTCAGCATCTACGACAAGTATCTCTACGATCCCAAAGACCTCGAGTCGTCTGACCCACGTCGTCGTGAACTTGCTCGTAAGGCTAGTCAACTCAAACTACACGGTCGACCCGCCAACGACATGGACGCCAACGGCTTGAGATCAGCTGGCCAACAACCCAACCCACGCCCAACACAACAACGCAAAAGCATCACCTTTTCCCAGGCAGCCAAGCTCTCCGACGGTCGTACAGCCACTTCTGTCAATGCTGGCCATTCCCATCCACGACAAAGCAACCCAGGTGCGCTCTCCAATCATCGCCATCACAGCCACGACAGCCACGACCGCGACTCGGGTGCCTTTGGTCTAGGCCTTGGCATGCTTGGCGCAAGTGATTCCGAGTCCGACTCGGACAGCGATGATGACCGCACTGCACGTAACCCCTCTCGTATTGACAATTTGCAGCACAGCAAGGACTCGGACCGACCCGACAGCTGGACCGACCGTGCCGTCGCAGTCGGCCATCGTCCTCCCGACAATGCGTCTCAGAACCCTCCTTCGCTCAAACTCATGGCGCTCAAATCCGCCAAGCAAGGTGGTCGCCTCTCTGAAGCCTCTCAGGATGACAGGAGCAGCAGGCTCGCCGTCAACAACAACAACAACTTTGTCGATCGAACTTCGCGTCATGGCAGCACCATCGGCTTTGCTGGTCCACCTATGGACAGTCAGCCTGCCACCGGATCTGCCGATTCCGCCAATACGTCCAAAAGGCTCAGCGCAAGGACTGCTTTGACCAAACAACTCGGTCTTGCCAGTCCCAACCCAGAGCTAAGCGGCGCAGCGGCCAACCGCGGTCCTTCGTCTGATCAGCGCGGTGGTCCGCACGACTACTTTGACAGTCGCGCCCCCGGCGTCACCCACGCTGGCCCACCACGAGGCAGTGCTGGTCCTCCGCCCATTGACATCGCTCGAGCCCAACAGCACGGCTTTGACAACGCCCAACATAACGCGCAAGGTCAATCCTCGCCCATGAGCTCGCAACACGCCTCCGGTTCGACTCCTAATAGCGCTACGCCTCTCCGCTCTCCAGGTTACGGCCCCTCGGGCATGCCATCGCCCAATCACCCGAACGGACACGCACACGTGCCGCCCAATGTTTTACAGCGAGGTCCGCCCTCATCGTACGGCCAGCGTGGCCCACCAGGACCTTATGGTGCGCCCGGCGTCCCCAACCATCCCTCTTCACTCCAAGCAGGTCCCGGCGCGAGGACTCCTCCGAACAACCTGCAACGTGGCCCCGGACCAAACCAGGGCGCGTCGGGAGCTAGAGGCCCACAAGGACCTGGCGGAAATTTTGGTCCTTCGTTCTCTGATGCTCCTGGTCCTCCCAAGCGCCAGTCCATCTTCCGCCGATCCATGGCCATGCTTGGCGCTGGTGGGCCTCAAGCAGGGCCTCCCGGTCACAACCCCGGTCCCCACAACGCTGCGCGATCCCAACCTGGCCAGAAGCGGCAATCCTTTTTCCGAAGAAGCATGGCCATGCTCGCAGGACAGTCAGGGCCTCCCAACGCACCATCACAAGGTGGCCAACAGATGCGCATGCCCGCTCCTGCCGTACCTCGTGCTCCTTCTGCACCACGTGTTCAAGGTCTGCAAAATGACTTTGAGAAACCTGATCATCCGCGAAAGTCGCAGTTCCTTGGAGCGGGTGGAGAAGGCGCAGAGTGGGATACCGACGGTGAAGGGGCCAAGTTCTGGCGTCGCTTTTCCATGGCTCAGAAGAACGCCGGCTCGCACAAGCTCGAGGATGGCAGCAGAGCTTGGATGGCCACCATGGCAAGCGGTAAAAGGAAGCTCATCGTCATGGGCGTCATTGCGCTTGTGGCGCTCGTCGGCATTATCGTTGGCGTCATCGTGTGGAGGGAGATTGTGTCGCCGTCCGGATCGACGTCGGACGAGCCATCGTCGATCTACAAGGCTAACCTCGGCGTTAAGCCTAGCCAGGACGCTTCGGCGAGCCTTGCCTCCGCCACCTCTGCCAGCAAAAAGGCGCAGGCCACACCGACGTCATCGACCAGCTCCTGGTATTCTCGCTCGCTGAATGATGACAGCGTCCATGTGGTCGAACGTCGTGCTCGGACGCACGAGCTGGGCGCACTCAGGTTGAGGAAGCGCCACTTTCGTCGTACTCTTCCTGCGTCCGTTCCGCAGCAAGCGTCGCTTGCAGAGCTCGACTAGTCGTCATCCGATCGCTCACTTCGATCAAAACACTGACGCTTGTCATTCTCAGCGTATATATCGTCTTACACTCTTTTCGTCTGCATCTCGTCTTTTGTCACTCTTGTCTTTCTGTTCTGAGCGTCTATTTGCATCACATTCTTTGCTGGTTCTCAGTCCGAGTCTGTGGACGTTGCATTATAGATGCTCTGATCGTGCTCCAAGCTGAGGTTGTGATGCAGCTGCTGATCGAGTGAGTTGCGAGTGGATGCGGAAGCGTGACAGTCATGAGTGAGGAATGTGATGTATCAACGTTGGGAGAATTCAGAGGGTTGTGCTGGTAGACTTTTTTGCGACTTGGAGTTTTTTATCGATAAAGGTCTGGATATCGGCGGTCTTATGGGCGAGGATGTTGATGGCAGCGGTGTCATCTACGAGATCGGTAGAAGGGTTAATCGTGCAAGTTAGTTTCTTCTCCGTCGGTCGGATGGGGCGCAAAAAACTTACGGACTGGGGTGATCCTGCCGAACCTCTTGAGTGGCGCCGCGTCGGCTCGTTCGACCAGATGTCGATGGTCCGCAGGCGCAAGCACCATTGTCCTGCGATAGTACCATTTTTTCTTTTCGACCCCAGCTGCCAAGGCTAAGTGGGGCATGTCTTCGTATCCTACCACATTGACGATTGCATGCACGCACAACTCGACATTTCTCTCATCGATGATCGAAGTCAAGGCGCGACACCCACTTCCGAAGCCTACCATGACGATCTTGGGCGGTCCTACTGGGCCCGTTGCGAGCGATACCACATTGTCCCAGATAAACGCTGCGGCGGCACTGGCTTCCTCATCGTGCCTAGGTGGTTCCCGAACGCCTGGAGGAAGCTTCAGCCTCGTCGTCGAGAATTCCCTGTTGATGTTGACATCCACCAGACCGAAACCCCTCGCCCTAGCATAGTCCATGATACCACGCGAAGCATCCACCAGTTGCAAAGCCATCTGCTCCGCCCTCATCGACGGTTGTGGCCGCTCTGAACGCCAGTTACCCATATCGTGCACGAAAAACAGGATAGTCGAGAACTTGTCCAAGATACGATCCGACACCAACACTTGCCCTCCGAACCGGCTGTGAGGCGTGTGTTGAAGAGGCACTTCGAGCAGGTCGTACTGTTGAGCAACCGTTTCAGTGCGAAACGCCGCAAGGATCCGGCCCACATCAATAGGTGCAACTGCGATATCCGCCTCGTCGGCTTCCAACGGCGACGAGCGAAGAGATTTCCACCACTTTTGGTGAAACCGACGTACACAGTGAACGGTGGCAGCCGCCGACGTACTGGCGACTGTCTCGAGTGGCTCGGCCGTATTGCGTGACAACAGGACGTCGACCACCGCTAAAGCGCTGCTGGCGACAGCCTCGGGATTGTAACCACCCTCAAGAACCACCGCTACTTTTCCCTGAGAGAGTGATGTGAGGAGGTGCGTCATCTGCGCAAATCCTCCCGGTGAAACACGGTTGAGACCAATCGGGTCGCCATCAGCTGCATCAAAACCAGCCGAAATGATGACAAGGTCCGGTTGAAACTCGTGCGCGATCGGCATCACGAGATGATTGAACGCATACAGGTAGTCGGCATCGCCCATGCCTTGACTAAGCCATGGTATGTTGACCGACCTGCCCTCTCCAGGCCCCGTCCCGGCGCTATCGAAATTTCCGTAGGTGCTGCCAGGGTAAAAACTTCCATCCTCATCGTATCGGTGTAAGGAGATGTAAAGCACGTTATCGTCGTACTCGAAAGCCCGCTGTGTGCCGTTGCCGTGATGCACGTCCCAATCCAGGATAAGAACCTTCTTAATGTGTGCGTGTCGCCGCAGCACAACCCGAGTCGCTACTGCCACGTTGTTAAAGAAGCAGAAGCCCATACTTTTCTGCGGTTCTGCGTGGTGTCCTGGTGGCCTGACGATGGCAAATCCGTTCTGGATCTGACCAGCTGCAACGGCATTTACGAGCTCAATTGCTCCGCCGCAAGAAAGCCTCGCTGCATACGCGGAATGCTCGTTGATGTACAAGGAGCTATTCGTCTCGAGCAATTGGACCTGCTCCTTGAGTACATCAGGATGGTAGACTGAATTTCAGATAGGAAGAAACAGTATCAGTGATGGCGAGTCGAAAGATAGTATCATCCACGTCGACCGCGAACGCATCCTGCCAACTTACAAGCCAATCGCTGTACTCCTTCCCAGATTCCATGATCGTGAACAAGCTTGACTTCTTCTTCCGCAACCTCTCGGATCGGGACTCGTTTCATTCGAGCGAATAGGTTGCTCTCCTTGAACTTCATAAAGATCTTAAAGATTCGAAGGGGCCGCTCGGGATGATCGGGATCGATCGGATTGACATGCAGCATCATGTCGGCTGAATACACGTAGCCAGTGCGGTAGCGATCGAGCGAAGATGGCGGACCGGATGCACTATTGCGTTCGTCAGCTGGATTGATGCTACTTGTTGACGTGGTTGCTACCGACATCGCGGGGGTGATACCTCGCAGAGACGTAGTAGGGGACTGTGCTGGCGGATGCCTGACAGACGTCGAGGCTACACCATTGTCGTCTTCGTCATTATCGTCAATAACGATGGGCTGATCCTGGCGAGATACAAACTGCGACGGTGATATTGGTGACATTCCGAAAGGAACAATGCAGCTGCACCGTCGCTTCCTGAGCCCAAAGGCGAGTAAGGCAGAAGAAGGGACAGAAAAAAGATGGAGAGACGGTGAGAAATGTTACTGTGTCGGTGAATCGTTCGACCACAGGAATTGCTCGTCGCTGAAGATCGCCAGGACAGTGATCAATGCTCCTTTGGTGACGAGAGAGCTGTTAACTCTACACGTCGGTGTTAAGCGGACACGGTACGAGATAATGGTGTAAGGAGACGATGGAAGCGGGAGATGGCAACCAGAGTTGAACAACATCTCGCGACTGTTTCAAGAAGCTCACAAAAAATGGACCCTGGCGTTATTATTCAGAGCGCTGACTGCCGAGGACAATCACGAATCGTGAATAGGTACGGAGACGGTTCTGTGTTCTGAAGCGGGTGATCTGTCGACAAATAAGGGGCCTACTAGGCCTGTTTCTATATATGTGCAACTGTCTAGGTATCTCTCGCTGTGTCTGCCTACGCATCCGATCATCTATCTGAGTGTTGCACTATGTTGGAAGATGCACCAGTGACGAGCAAACCACTAGCTAGCGATCTCCCTATCTAGGTTGTAAAGGAATTTACTGCTTGTCTGCTGACTGTGCGGTTAGGGCACATTCTTCAATCGGCGAGTGGGCTCTGACTTGCACGGCTAATATAGGCTAGGTCAAAGTGGGGACAGGCTCAATATGACGCGCTTTCGGGTGTGAGTCTGACATTCAACAGTCTCGATCATCGTACTGAAGTTCGCAACATTCAAGTCGTGAGGTCCAGTCCGACAGCGTCCGTTAAGCATCGGGAAGGCGCGCAAAAAAAAGAGCCACAAGCTTCTCGGCCAGACGTAGTGAAAGTGACAGTGGCCTTGTCAGAGATCGATGAAACACGACTGCGGGGAGCAGTGATACAGTAGCCAAGGAGTATATGCTGAGATGCTGACTTGGCAAGCCCTTCGATCATGTCGCAAGGCCCAACATTATGCGATGTCGTGCCAGGCCAACGACTCAGTCGAATGGGATCCGACGGACACCTGTTCCAAATGGCTTCTCGCCCAGCATTGTCGAGCTGAAATTGCCTTGTTGGCGTTTCTTCTCTTGCTCCGCCGCTGCAAATGCGCTGGGGATGGGGATGCCGCAGCAGTCACCCCATCCAGCAGCCTGACCCTCACCTGTACCGTGTGCATGTGGCTTTCCTGCTGGATGAATGTGACCATGCGCATCTTCTTCGACGTCTTCTTCCTCGAGCTCACCCGTGGCAGGCTCTGGGAAACGGAGTAAGCTTCCGAAAAAGATGTGCTGGGCAATGGGAAGCTTCTTGAGCACCTCTGCGCGGTACATCTTGATCATGCCTTGGTTGACTTTGCTCCATGATTTCGCGCCTGAAATGTCATCGAGCATAGGCGAATGCCAGCGCAACGAGGCCGTCTTGACCGAGTTGATGAACTGAATGCAGGCCAAGTACATGTACTTTGGTGCGAACTCATCGACGATCTCTGCGTCGTGGATCGCTTTGGGACGGAGATGCCGATGGCTGCTTAGCTGACCGGCACCCCAGAGAAAGGGAAGGAAGTGATAATCGTCGAGTCCCCATACGCCATGACTACCGGCTGGCTCGAGCCAGTACGAGGACTGGATATCGCGCATCACTTGAACGTACGTCCAGAAGATGCGCAGAACAATGCAAGCGCCGTCCTCAGGAAGACGCAGAATGCGCAATTTGCAAAGACAGAGCCTGGGTGTAGGGTGAAGACCAAGCGGCCAAAAAAATAATCCAAGGTCAGAGACAGGACTTTCTTTGATCGATACCACCAATGCAGATTGGCAAGACACTTACAACCAGCAGGCCATGTTGAGCTCCATGCCACTCCCGTAATCGATTCTCTTTTCGTTGCCCCAGCACTCCTGAAAGTAGACGGAAAGTTCGGCGCGGGCCGCTCGTGACCATTCAGAATCGGTCTCGAGGCCCGGAATCATGCGATGAAGACGGTCGGTGTTCTCACGGATCTTGGCGTAGAACGTGCGAAAAGCGGGATTGCCGAAACGGGATGAGCCGATCGAAGCGTCTGGCGGAGTCGACTCGCGCAGAGCGGCCACTTGATCAAGCATTTCGAGGATGGTGCGACATGCCGACGAAATTTGGATCTCTTCGGTCAGCGTCTTTCCCACTACCCTTGTGTTGCAGACGCAAATGAACGCGAGGATCTCGGCGAAAGCTTGTGAGTGCTCGAACCTGGATAGGGATGCGGGCGATACGATGCGTTTGCGCGGTTCTGAAAAGTTGTGATGTTGCAGATCGACAAGTTCGATATCTTCTGCTGAAGCACGTGCCTCTGCGATGCCAGCATCGGCCGGTGTCAAGGAGGTACGAGTCTCTGCACTCCACTCTCGCGAAGGGACGGCACTTGGTGGTTGGCGCAATTTGGAAATGATAGCGTCCTTGACCGATTCTGATACGGTGGCTTGCAGGGCAGCGGGAGGCATCTTGACTTGATAGTGTATGTGGTGTCGGTAAGGACACAGATGTCGAGGCGAAAGACGGTGTAAGAAGCTAATGCTGAGCAGCAAGAAGGAAAGACGGATCCCTTCATCAGGGTCTACATCGCTGCCTCCACTCAGGGCTCAGCTCAAATCACGAATAGCCGCAAGGGTCCTTCTAGCTTCACGCTTCGTGCTCACGGCTCACTCAGGCCTCCAGGCGCAAAATATTCTATGTTAACGTAGGTCAAAATCCCGATTCACGATTCACGATTCACGATTCACGATTTTGTATCAACCTTTGAGTCGTGAGTAGAGAGGACCGAGGAGTGTGAAGCTTCAGCGCTCACTAGCTCTGAAGACTACGCCTCGTGTACCTCTGGAAACGCCCAGGAAGAGGCAATCGTCACAATTCACGATTCTTTGGACAGGCAGCTTCTATGATCGGCGTTGCCTTGATCTCCTCAATGCATATGCAAAGCTCGCGCCAGCACACTGTGAGGTTCTAGATTCGACTCAATGTTCCAAGCATAGGATCTCTGTGTCGTAGCTTTCTCGATCTGTGTCCCAGAACAAGTGTTTCGGGTCGATCAGCTCGTTCGGCTCGTTGATGCGACTTACGACTTGTGCACTGCACTTGCGTGGCAACCATAACTGCGGTATCTACCAGGGTCGACTCCGCCATTACTCGAGATAACTTACTTGGCCTTTTATCCTGCTCGAGATGTGTCTTGTCTTGCGACACTTGTGAGAAATTACACAGCTCCGAACCATGCAGGACGACTGATGCGTTGATTCGTCAAGGTAGACTGTTCGTTGCTGAAACCGCTCCGCTTTCAACCTGAGTTAAGTTATGACAAACAGACCCACACCGCTAACATTGCAAGCGGTCTGATGGTTTGGTTCTGTTTGTCTTCGCTGATCTCAGGATAAAGAGTCCCGATCCTTGATTCCCGATTTTCAATTCCAACGGTCTCGCATGGAGAGTGTGGGTCTCACACATGCATTCCAAAAACAGCGTGGATGTCATCTCGTACGGATCAACACTGAAGTAGTTCGCGTGTGGTTCGAAATCCCAGCGTCCCGCTCCCCTTTGTTTCTCTCGTGTGCCATAAACGCAATCTTTTTCCACCCCCTAATCCTCATCCTCTTCCCCTTTCTTCTTCGACTCGTTCCTCTTTTGTCCCTGTCATTGTCTTCTTTGCTCAACTCGGTCGTTCAGGCAAACACTTCGCAAGCGATCGCGTTCTGGCAACTCGTGCTGCTGAGCTGCTCGATCCTTGCAGTAGGATACCCCATCGCGACATCTCCCCAGAGGCCCAAGTTAAGACGCATTTCATTGATCGCCTTGGCCCTTGACACTGCGCCAGTCGCAAAATCTTAAGCGCGCTACCTCGCCGAAACGAAGCAGCGGCTTTGGATCTCTTTTGGGCACTTCTGCATGCCTATCGACGCCTCTGTTGCAGTCTCATCCCGTCCTCCCTTCTTGCCACGCCTGACGGACAAAGCTACAGCCGATAGAGCATTCAAGCACCTCCACGCGAAGCTGCTTTTGTAGCACGGCTTTGATCTCGCTGTCCACCCGTCTGCAAATCTGTCCGCCAATACCTCTGCACATCGAAGCATTTGGCGCTGCAGCGTCCACACTACCTCGATCGCTAGCTGTGAGCTTGGACCTTTTCCCTTTCGCTGCAGGGTTCTGGCTTGACCAGCTCCGGGTCTCGACAGTCGATACGCTTCATTCTTGGCTCACCTTAGCAACCTTGAAGCACGGCGGCTGCTCAGGCCCTTCTTCTGCTGTACCGCTCAGTCTAGGCGCATAGACCGTCCATCCCTCGCTTCTCGGCTCTGGCGCAGCCACAACTCACCACACACCACTGAGCCGTTCGTAGCTATAAGAAGCCAGCGTTTTTCACCTCCACCATGCCTCTCTCCGACAGCTCCGGAAGCCTGCCTGGCGATTTGGCAACCAGGACCAAACAGCACACCACCAGCCGCATGATGAAGACCACAAGACGTGGCCGTCCCTTTGCCAAGGACACTCACGACTTGTTCGCAACCCTCATAGTCTCGCTCGAGCTCAGCACGCATCGGCAGTACTTCAAGACCTACCACAACTCCTTCACCACCGACGAGGCGGCCGAGAACCTCTCCCATCTCAAGTTTTCACAGTCCAATCGTGTCCCTGATCCTAACGAGCCCAGTCGTGTAGTCACCACCACCACCACCACCACCTTTAGCATGAACCGCGACATGGCCAAAGGCATCTGCCAACACTTCATGGACGCGCGCCTTATCGAAAATGCGGGTGACGCTTCCAACCCAGTCTTCAAGGACAAGGGCGTCTACATGCTCACACCCAAGGGTCTACACATTCTCGAGCGCTTCATCACCAAGAATGGCATCAACGGCGACCATTTACTCAAAGTCTTTTCGTCGCAACCCATCTGCATGAAATTGCTTCACCTCGAGAGGCGTGCCTCGGACGACGAGCTGCTCGTCAATACTGCCGTGCTCCACGTCATTTTCCGACGTTTTGTTGGACGCTCGCCAAACTACGAGACTGCTCCAGGCGCCGGCGCCAAAGCAGACTATCCTGACGCCGGCGTCGATCGCACCTTGGGTATCGAGGTGGCCGATATTCAGGAAAAAGTCAAAGGTCGTGGATATCGAACCGTACAACATACGTTCAACTCCATGAGTGCTCTCGATTGGCTCTGCGACTTCACAACCGTATGCGGCAAAGACGAGGCAGCCGAGATCATGGCACATTTTCAGCGTCTCGACCTTATCCATGTGGTTCTCGACAAGTCTAAGCGCGAGATGGAACCGTACGACGATCGAGATATCATCATTCGTGTCGATGACAGACGTGGCGGCGTCACCGATGGCCATTATCGCTGCCACTCCAAGACTTTGTATGGTGTTACCGAAAAAGGGCGTCAGGTAGCTCGATGGGAAAGCACTGATTCTCCTTCTGTCGTCGCCAGTCCCTCGAGGGATGACATGCCCAAACTAGGCGACGATGCAGCTGCGATGCATTCCAGCAAACAGAGCCAACCTCAAACATCTCGCGACACAGACAGTCCAGGCTCGCAAGATTCTAGACTTGCCCGCAAGCCTTCCATCAAGCTCCACTCGGAGAGCAGCTCGACTCCGGTCACCGCCGGAGCTGCAGGCATCGGCCAGGGATTGCATGACTCTTCCTCCTACAGCAGCAAGGACAGCAATACCAACCGACTCAAGAATATTCTCGAGGAGCCAGCGCTGCGTTCCCTCTTCCGCGAGTTCTTGCGCCAAAACTTCTGCGAAGAGAATCTTAGCTTTTGGCTCGATGTACAAGACTTTAAGCGTCGTTTCCACACCACCTCGAGTGCCGTGGCTGTACAGACGCCGTCCAAAGAGCAGAAGAGCGGTGTTGGCCGCCGACTCGGACGCAGTGTCACTGGCGTTCTGGCAGCGGGCGGGAACAAGGACAAGAGTGAAGACGAGTCTCAGGGCTTGACTGCGATGGAAAGACACCAGCAGGATCTGGTCAGCATGGCCTTTGTCATTTACGACACCTACCTGGCTCCCTCTTCACCTTGCGAGCTGAACATCGACCACAACCTTCGCACGGAACTGATTCTCTATATGAACAAGATCTTGGCCGAAGCGCGGCTGTCGACCAGCTCTTCACAAACCGCATCCCCGAGCGTGTCAACGACGCAGCTCAACGCTAACGTGCCCGGAAGCGAAGCACATGCTGGGCATGCAGGCGAGGCGGCCTCGATTGAGGAGAGGAAAGCTGCCGTCGTCTCGAAACGGCTTCGAATTCCTCTGCATGCCAGTCAGCTGCAGGTCATGGTCAGACTGTACGAGCGCATCCAGGACTACATCTTCAGACTCATGGCCACCGACTCGGTGCCGCGTTTCATCAAGGACGCACGTTTCATTCAGCTCGTCAGATCTGTGGAGGAGTACACCGAAGCTCTCGAGGCAGGACGCATTGATCCGCAGCAAAATGCGGGTCCAGCTGTAGGTCGAGCCGTCTTTGAAGCCATGCAGCTCAAGTCCGCCGATATGATTTCGCAGAAGAGCAACGATGGGCGCCCTTCGGTCGATTCGCGCTCCTCTTTGAGCCCTCAGAAGCCATCATCAAAGGCTGTGGCGGCTATACCAACACACGGCCGCGTTGCTAGTGGAGTGGCGGCGCCTTCTCCTAGCAATCCTTGAAACTCGTGTCTTGAGTTTGTCCGTTCGCTCCAACTTCCTAATCTCCCTTCCGATTCGTGATCTATCGTTGGATTGCTGCTCGAATTGCTGCAACCTGTGTGCAATGTTCTCCTTCTTTCATGACTATTTACGACTTATGCTTTGCGCGTGGCATGGCACGCCACGATCTTGGCTCTCAAATTTCCACCGCTAAACCCACCCTATCGTTACAGTCTCTTGCTAATATCTATTTCATGTCTCATCTCTTGTATTCACTTGTCTTGATCTTCATTGGCTCTCTAATCACATTGTCAAGTTTCAATCGCACTTGCTCCGCCGCTGTGGGCTCTGTGATTTGGAAGCGCTCTCTGGTGTCGACTGCTACGGGGCAGTCTGCAGTTCGGTCTTAGCGGACTTGACTGTGGCGTGCAAGCGTGAAGAGCGGTTGATTTTGTCAAAGCCGAGCCGGGGAGACGAGTGTACTTTTGCGTGGAATTCGTGATTGCTGAAGCGCTGGACGCGGAAGGGCAATCGCGTTGTTTCTACCGGTTGGCTTGATCGTGAGTGTCAGCTGGAAATCGTGGATCATAAATCATGAATGTGAATCACATGAATCGTGAATGGAGCTGGAGCCCCAGAATAATCACAGAATCGTGACGCTGCTGGCGCTCGAACTGCTCTGGCTCGCTGAGATCGGCGCATTCCGTTCGGCCGTTCGGCGTATGGCCAACCGGCTCCACTCTGATCAGCTGTTTCCACCTTCCGACTTGACACCATCTTCTGTGAGCACACTTGTCTAGTCAACTCGCTTCATCGCCTCACTTGAAAGATGGCTGCCACAACCGTAGCTCATGGTGTCAAGACACTCGGCGTCGTGGGTGCAGGCCAGATGGGTCTTGGCATCGCTTACGTTGCCGCCTTGCGTGCGCAGATCCCCTCGGTGCTCCTCTGCGACGCGTCTCCAGCAGCCTTGGAAAAGGGTGTGAGCTTTTTTGAGACGCTACTCAAGAAGGATGTCAGCAAGGGCAAGATTCAACAAGCTGATGCTGACGCTGCACGAGCACGCCTCATCACGGTGGAAAGGTTGGAAGATTTCGCCAGCAAAGGAGGAAACGGTGCCGCTGACATGGTCATCGAGGCAGCAACCGAGAACTTGACGACCAAGCAAAAGATCTTTGGTACGCTTGCATCGAGTTTGCCACTCGAGACTATCCTGGCTACCAACACGAGCAGTATCAGCGTCACCAAGATTGCCGCTAGTGCAGTGGGCGTGCATGTCAAACCTGGTTCGGAAGAGGCTTGGAAGAGCCCTGCTAGAGTGAGTGCAATGTAACCGACTGACGCAACTCAGAGTTTCGGGCTGACACAACTGGCTGACACTGTTGCCCACCGTATTCTGCTTGGCTCTTGCATACACAGGCGTTGGGCATCCACTTCTTCAATCCGGTCCCCGTCATGCCTCTCGTCGAGCTCATTCCGGCTATCCAAACCAGCGCTGATGTAGTGGACCGTTCGCGAGCGTTTGCACAGGCGTGCGGCAAAGAGGTGACCACGTCAAAGGATGTGCCCGGCTTTGTCTCGAATCGTCTGCTCATGCCGTTCATCAACGAAGCCGTCATGGCGCTCGAAAAGGGCATTGCGTCCAAGGAGGACATCGACAAGACTCTGCGTTTGGGTATGAACCATCCCATGGGCCCATTGACACTCGCCGATTTCATTGGCCTCGACACTTGCCTCAGCATCATGGAGACGCTTTACAGGGAAACGGCTGACAGCAAGTACCGACCCGCCGTCCTACTCGGCCGCATGGTCGACGCTGGCTGGTACGGCAAGAAAAGCGGAAAGGTATGTGCAAACTCCTGTTATGCTATTAATTGCCATCTTGTGAGAGCATCGACATTAACATACCACACCTAATTCCTTCTATTCACTTGGTTTCTGCAGGGTTTCTACGACTACGCGGCCAAGTAATCACATTGCACAGAAGCATTCGTACAACTCTCTTTCATGATCAATAGTCCGTTGACAGATGCGCATCAAGTCTTGTCATCATTCGATCTTGCATTGTTGTGACACAGATAGCTGACAACCTAAGTGTATATCAAGAGCATGTGGATAGGAAGAATGCAAGGGCCAATGGTTTGTCAGCATTCCACGTTTTCTGTCCAAACCACGCTTTGATCGAGCTTCCGTTCCCATCTTTCTGCTTCGATGCAGTCCAAGGGCATGATTTCAGAGTATATTAAAGTTGTATGTTGTTGTGATGGGTTCATTGAGACGACCGTCTTGCAGGACAGATCGACCTACCCTTTCTCCTTAGGTGTTGCATCATTAGGTTGCTTCAAGGAAGTAGGGAGGGGGGAGACGTGCGTGTTGTGTCGAACGCCGATCGGTTGTTGCTGTACACTTACCACCCGTGTGAGTTGTTGGTGGAAGAGAGGCAAGATGAACGTTACTCGACCAGGGAGAACAAAAATGCTCGCCAGAACAGAGGTGAGTCGTGAGTCCTCGCTATTCGTGATTATAAAAAAAAAGCCGCGAGTTGCGAGTTGGTTGGAAGAAAAAGAAAGGCAGCTAACACGTGACGAGCCAAGCCGTGAGCGTGAGCCAACCCAACCCACGAGAAACTTCGAGCAACATGAACGGTTTCGTTGCTTATCTGATGGACATGTCTCTCCTGTTCACGTTCACAACTGTACCTCAAAAGCTCCAATGCTAGCTGCGATACATGAACCAACATGACGCACGATCATGCTTAAAGCCTGTGACTAGTTGTGGGCATCATCTAACCCCGGCTTGTGACCCTTGCACGCGAAACGAGAGCCAATCTACCGCATCGTGAACCCCAGTGCTGTCTCATACAGAGTGAATCAAAGACACTTCCACCTATCAGTACAGAACCATATTACTGGAGGCAGTTGTCTGCCTAACCGAGTTTTGCTTCAACTTACCCTTCGATTGCGCTTGCAAGGATCACGTCCCATTCGTACTCCTTGTCGTTCAGTCTTGAGCCTGCCGCGACTGGTGAGCGGTAGGACTCTTCTTCATCGTCGGCAAAAACGTTTCCGTTATGTATCGGAAGTTGCAGTGACAATTTGGATGTCGCGTCTGCCGGATCAGCATCTGTATGTGTTATCTTCTCGGCGAACCAACTCTTGATGGTGCGCGCAAAGTCGGGTGATATTGACCCGCAGTCGTCGGTTTTGTTCGCTACAATCAGTATGGGACGACCTTCTAGGCTTGGATCTATCAACAATTGGGACAAAAGCTTCCAGGATGACTCGCGAGCGTTATATGCTTCAGACCCTGCATCAGGCTCACTAGCTTTGCCTTTGCCCTTGATGTCTCCTTGCTGTTGTTTCTGCTTGTGTGCATCGAGAGCGAGAAAGTGCCGCGCATCCACGACCCAGACAATGGCGTCTGATTCGTCGTAGTACTTGCTCCAAAGCGCGCGCACGGACGCGGAACCGCCCAGATCCCAAAAATGCAAATGCATGTTCGGAAGTGTCACTTCGAGCACATTCTGACCCACAGTTGGGGCGATCTTATTCGGTGGTAGAGCTGTGCGTTGGAGGTAGAGGCTTTTGATCTTTTCCAGAAGACAGGACTTGCCGACGCCTGATGGTCCGACCATCAGCACGTTGAACCGCGCTTTTTTTGTCCATTCGGCATACAGGCCAGTGATGAGGTGATACATGTTGAGCAGCGTCAAGAGCGTCAAGAGCGTCGTACTTCAGATGCGATCCGTCCGAGCTTGGAGCAAGACGCCAAAACTGCTCAGACGACGGGCCTCGCGGGCGTTTGCGTTTGTTGAAAAGGTGAAAGGCGAGGTGGGCAAGCGTTGGAAGCCAAACGATTCACGATTGATTCGTGATTGGCTTCAAGGGTCAAGAGTCGAGAGAGGACCCTGTCTGCGCCTGTTCCATGTTCCATTCGTGATTCACGATTCGTGATTCGTAAGTCGTGATTTTGTGAGTTTTGAAAGCCGAAGCATCCCGATGCAGAGCAAGATTGCTCGAATCGAGCCGATTTCAATTTGATTTGCGCGCTGCCAACGATGCGTGATGCTGGCGCCACAAAAGTCACGCGCAACAGCCACGGTTGAACTTGAGTTGTACGTCGAAGCCAACTTGACTTGCTCTTACCTCGTTATCGTCTCCTTCGCATCCAGACTTCGTTGAAGAAGAACCTCTTCGCTCTAGGGAATCTGACTGCGCTCGTCAGGCAGCAAGCGCTCGGATCCGCCGTCACATAGCATTGTTTGATCGTCCGGTCTCTCTGTCCGCTTATCAAAGGCACTGCAAAGTTGGAGAATGTCGTGTTTCGGCCTCAACGTCGCCTCGAGCTCGCGAAGCGCCATGGCCATGGCGAACTCCAGCGGTAGGCTGACGGCGTCTTCTGTCTGTCGACCTCGTGTAGCGACGATAGCACTGGCAGCGCCTGTGGGGATTCGTGCCTTTATCCGTGACACCGACTCTTCGTGGTCAACGTCGTCATCCTCGTGGACATCTTCACCATCATCTTCAGGTTCTGGTCAACAGTTTGCATCGCAACAACAACACACTGTATCACCGCACCCAGTGCCAGTACGGATGTCGTCCTCTCCCTCTTCCTCATCGACCTCTTCTTCTTCATCAAGCTCCTCTTTCTCATCGCAACCGCCGTTATCGAAGCGCTTCTCCACGACAACTTCGCTCTACGCCCTGCACCACTTCGACACCCAAGCCTTTGCGCAGCGCCTCGAAGCATCAGGTATCTCACGCGAACAAGCCGACGTGCTCACCGAATCACTGCGCGACGTCGTCGATGAAAGCATTACCAATCTAGCCAAAGGTCTCGTTACGCGCGAGGAGGGCGACCAGACCAACTACACACAAAAGGTCGACTTTACCAGGCTCAAGTCGGAGCTGCAGCTACTAGAGAGGAACGATTTTGCGCTCATGAAGAGCGAGAATGAGCGTCTCATGGCCGACGTCGAGAAGCTCAAGCAGAGGTTGCGGGAAGAGATCACAAGGACCACCGCAGGCGTCAGGCTCGATCTTAACCTCGAAAAAGGCCGCATTCGTGACGAGTCGGCCGTGCACGCTCTCAAGATTAAGGAGGTCGACACGCGCATCGAATCCGAAATTGCCGGCCTGCGAACCAGCATCCAAAGCGCCAAGTTCAACGTCTTGCAGGCAAGTCGCCCCCACTCTTTCCGTTTCTACTGTCAAAGTTTCACATGTTCTGACCCACCTGTTTCTCTGATGTTTTGCGATTTGGTCAACAGTACTTGGTCGGTGTGGCAACCGGTGCAGGTGCTTTGCTTTTGGCTTACCTCAGAATGTTCCGATAGACATGAATATACACTCGCTCTCAACCCTATACCTCTGAGGCTGCATGATCTGGCGCACGAATCAGACGGATTACTTGGCCACACACCTTTGAAGGGGCTTGGTCAGATTCTATTGCACTGCGCATCTATTTGGGCTCTGCGGACGCACCTGCGCGCAGCGACATGGTCGCCTTGGCGAGTGGAACAGTGCACGTTGTGATGGAGGATCCATCTTTCTGCAGGCCCAGAACAGGGCTCACCGTATCGGCTTGGCGCTTTTGATGCGAGATGTGCGCTTGCATCAGAGACGACTTTTGACCCTTGCCTGCAATCCAACCGCGTTCGGAAGCCGCGATGAACAAGTTCGGAAGAGCCATGACCTGGTGCTTACCACCCTGCTTGACTTCACGCGCCTTGCGCAGATCTTCGTTCCACGCTGGCAGAGAGAGGAACAGGAATCGCGGTGTGAGCCACACGCTTGGATCCGGACCAGGAATCTCGATCGAAGTCGGGTTGAGCAGCTTGACTTCGGCTTTGACCTGCTCGGCGTGTTTGTTTGAACGCAAGACGAACGCCGGATCAACTTGGTAGAATTGAGCATATGTCTTCATGGTACCTTGGGGCTGGCCTGGTCCTGGACCGAGTTCGATTTGCGTGTCGATGGAAAGCGTACCACGTGACGGATGTCCTGAAAGGATCTGTGCAAGCAGAAGTGGCTCAGGCTGAGCAGATCCGTCATTTGAGCCTGGCTCAGAGTAGATGGCGATGAAAAAGTCCTCCTCTTTCTTGACCTTGGACGCGATCTGCCTGGCTTGCTGTTGAGACATCTTATCCGCACCCTTTTGCGCATCTATGCTCTTGAGCTTGCCCGTACCAAGATCCAGCGGATGCTCTCGCGTTTGAATGTCTCTCAAAAACTGCTGCGCCGCATTGGCGCCGTCCAGGCTCGAGACGATGTTGCCCTGCGCCGCTGTGATCTCGCGCCGCGGTCCGAAAGGCTGTAGACCTTGGAAGTCGGTCCTAACACTGGGGATCGGAAGGCGGTCCGCTTCAGCCGCGTCGTTGCTCGCTACAAGCGCTACGCCTACAGCACCGTTGGTATGGATACTGCTGTAGGGCTGTACGCCGGCTGGGCCACCTTGTGGAAGCGAAATGAGAAGTGTCTGATCACGCCCAGTCTCGAATGGTGTCGGTGGAGCAGTGAGACCAAGAACTGAGCTGGCAGGGAACTGGGTTGCAAGACCCTCCATTAGTCCGTGTGGTGAGGTATCAGTGAAAAAGATGAAAGACACGGCTGCTGCAGGGCTGAGCTGCTCTAGACCTTCGGGTACTTTACCCTCGAGATTCTCGCGACCCCAGATGTCACGCCAATCGCGGCTTCCTCCGGGCAGAGCACCATTTCCGTCGTCCAACAGGTCGGCTCTGCGTTCAGCACCTTGCTGCCATGAAGGCTTGCGGTCCATCCATCGACCCACAGCCACCTCTGCTCGCCCCGGGATCGTCGACCTAAAAGGAACAGCGTTGACGCCTGGAAGTAAGGACAATGCGACAGAATACAACCTAGGTGTAGCGATGCGCGGCGAGCCAGGCTCGATAGCATTGTCTGGGATCAACGACGCCGGAAGCGATGAGGACAGAATTCCTACCCTGGCGATCCTTGAGGCTGCATCGCCGGTCGAGTTGTCTGCTTTGATCTCCTCTGCTTCAGCCGCGGCGATCTGCGCGGCCGTCATGTCTTTTTGTCTCTCCTTGTTCTGTGGTGTGATGCTACCTGCCGGATCTGGACCCCGCAAAATCGACACAGCCTCGCTGAGATACTCGGGCGGCAGATCCTTACTCAAAGCGTATATCAGAACATGGTCATGCTGACCCTTCTTTGACGGCGCGTTTGCGCAGGGCGCTGGACCGAGCCTCGACGTGAGCGATGTCATGCTTTGCAATGTAGACCGCAAGGCGATCAGTAACCCTTGGGGTGTCTCGGAAAACAAGGTCAAAGTCTGCGCCGTCGCGAGAGGCTGCTTGCGCTGTCTTTGATACTGACCAGGTTTGCCGTTCGATCCTGAATCTGAATCTGCCGCTTTGGCGTAACTTCGCCGCTGTAAGCCATTGTACGTGGATTGGCGAGCGGGTATCCAGGTGAAACTGGCGAGCTTCGTATTAGTTGTCCGTGCAACCGAGGTAAGCATCGTGTATCTGCAGTCTTGGAGGTCCTCTTCGAGATTGCTGGCTGAAAAGCGTTAAGGACAAAGAGGTGGACGAAAGGGTGTAGGCTCGTGGTGCCCTTTGGGTGTCGAAGTTGATACCAAATACACTTGGGCAGCAGTTTCCCTTCTTGACGAGCTTCAGAAGAAAGTGGAGCAGTCACAGAGTTGATTGGAAATCCTGACGTTCTTGCTGAGCTCAGCTGCGACGTTGGACCCTTAAAAGCTAAAACGCCTCGACTGGGTAACAAATCTCATCGGGCAGCGGAACCCAAAGCCCGATGCATCTGGGTTGCGAAGAAACAGGGTTTCGCACGGACGCGTGCCTGTAACACGTTTGTCAAATCTCTCCACCTTGAAATTGCCATACCCTTTCCTCCATCCTCCAGACATACGGCGTTTTGGTCTTTCACACACTCCGCAAGTACCCTCAACGATGTCGACTACCGCTTCCGTGAGAGTATCACCGCTTGCTTATAAGAAGCTAATCCTGCACACAGCAAAGTATCCCACCGCACGTGTACTCGGCTTTCTCGTCGCCGAATCCACCTCTTCGCAAAGCATCGACATTGTTGACTCGATCCCACTCTCGCATCACTGGACAGCTCTCGCACCAATGGCAGAAGTAGCCCTCGCCCTCGCTTCATCGTATGCCTCGTCAAAAAACCTTGCGATTGTTGGCCTATACGAAGCACCCGAGCTCATTGCTGAACGAGACCCTTCTGCACAGGCGAGCAAGCTTGCGGAGAAGATCGCCAGTCTCTCGAACAAGGCGGAAGCGCTACTCTTGCTGGTCAATAATGCGACGCTGCTCAAGCCTGATCATCACTCTTTGAGCGGCTACTCAGTGGCAGCGACAAGCGGCAAGGGTGAGGCAAAACCGAAGGCGCTACCTGGATCGGCTGTAGCGTTGCAAGACCCGAGAAAGGCGGCAGAGCTCGAAAGTGCGGTGCGAAACGACAGCACGTGGGACAAGATTGTTGATTTTGACGGTGAGTACTGCAAAGACTCGATCAAAAGCGGTAATATGGACTACAATACTAAACTTTGATCTTCTGTCACACTCGATACTACACAGACCATCTCGAAGATCCTTCGCTCGACTGGCTGCATAACCCAGCGATCACAGTATAGGCCGCTCCCTCGCACTCTGATCACCCACTCTTTGTACATCTCTGATAATCCTGCATGCAACGTCTGCAATGCCCGACGCGCTTCCACGAATCTTGAAACGCACGACTGAGTTCCGAGTTCGATCTCTGGCTGCTTTGATACAAGAGGTGCACGCTGATACACATAGCTACTTGGTGCGGTTCTTAGCAAAAGCGTCCTTGACAGGCATGCCGGCCTTGATGTCGTACATGCACTTTTCGTCTTCGCGTCTACCCTTTTCAGCCAAGCTGATCACGTCTTCTGCCACGCTCGGCGGTACGATCATGACACCGTCGATATCGGCGAGCACAAAGTCACCTGGACTGACTGTGACGCTTGGCGTCTTGGGGTTCCTGACTGCATCTTCATGTTTTGCGTCTTGGGTCGATGGATCCGAGATGGTGATGGGCACTTGGAGCTCGGATGGCCTAGTGAACGGGCTTTGGCCCTGGGTCGAATGGCCTCTTGCAAACACGGCAAAGTTGGCGTCTCTGTGTTCGACAAGATCCCTGCACCTTGCGTCGAGCACAACGCCTTTGAGATCAAGTTGCTGCGCTCGCGCTGTCATCAACCCACCCCACACGGCAGATCGCGTCAACGAAGGCGCCGTCACCACCATCACATGCCCCGGATACGCCTCGGCCGCATCCACAAAGTGTCGCCCCGGCTTCGGCGCTTCGGTATCCTGCTGCGATACCATCTTGACCGTATACGCCGGCCCACAAATACGCACATCTGCCGAAGCAAGATAGCTCGGAGAGTACATCTCAATACCCGGCAAATACCCCCCTTGCTTTACATTGAGCTTTAGCATCGCATCTGACACCTTTCCAGTCCACATCAGAAGAGAGAGACAGAGAGAGAGAGAGAGAGAGAGAAGCAATCAAGTTAGAAAAAAAACATGTCAGCACAATCCTCGCCTCACGCCGGTGCATCGGAATATGTTTCATTATGCGCATTTGGATGATTGTTGAGCGAGAGCGACTGACGCAGAATCAATGTCGCCAATATGTATACATTTGTCATGATTTCATATGTAGAGGAGAAGGAATCAGGAAAGGGACTTGCTCACCTCGCAAGTGGACAGCTGCGCAAGCCTTGCCAGCGTCGATGCGGCTTGGTTGTTGACAACGCTGACTCCGGACGAAGAGGAAAGCTGCGTGCCCTTGGGAACACACATGATGGGCGCGAGCGTCTTACTTCCTGCAGGAGTCTGGATCGAAGATCCCGACGGCTTGGACTCGGTCTTACTGGCAGCACCATCGCCGCGTGGGACAGCCGCAACAGGGACCACCTTACCGGTCACCGTGGCTGGAGCTGCAAAATTCTTGCTGGAGGCGGCGCTGCCATGGTCGTGGTTGTGGTTGGAATCCTTACTCTTGCTCTTGCTGGGCTGGGCGAGGCCACCGAGAACAAAGCCACCAGCAACAATGCCGGCGAGCACAAAGGCACCCGTGCGTTCCTGGTCATTCAAAGGTCGGTTGGTGCTCTTGCGAGAAGAGGATGAGTTGCTAGAAGAAGAGGATGAAGATGAGGACGAAGAAGGGTCGATTCCAGTTGCCGAAACGAAAGCACCCTTTGCCTGCTGCGCGACGCTGCTAAAAGCGTCCTTGGCAGCATCTACGCTCTTGTTGATACTCGAAAGAGCCGATTCGGAGCTGCTGCCGCTCGAACCGGAGAAAGACTCGAGGTCGGCGAGGATCTCGGAGAGGACGCCCTTGCGCTTGTCCTGCTCGGCGCTATCGGACACAGCATGGTCCGACATGTCTGAGGCATGCGAGATGGCCGAGCTAGCCGAGACGCTGATGGCCTTGGGCACGAAGGGTGACGATTCGGTCTGCTGCATGGGCTGACGCAGGTGCGGCGAAGTGTAGGAAGTTACGATAGGGATCTCAGCGCCGGGAACCGGAGGGTCGGGGTAGTAAGGGATCTGAATGTTGAAGGTCTCTTTAGCGTGAGGCGCCTTCTGAGGAGGCAGACCGGGTGGCGTCGTCTTCTTGGCAGGTTCGTCTTCAGCCTGCCACGGCGATGCTTTGGCCGTGGTGCCGTCGGCAAGGCCATCGGCAGCTGCGTTGTGAACAGACCCAGCCTCGAGGTTGGCAGGAGTCTCGGACTCCTTCATACTGCCGAGCGGCTTCTTGCCAGTGCCGACAATGGCGTTGGCAGTCTCATCATCAACAGTGGGACCCTTGAGTCCATCGGAGGTAGGAGCAGGTGGGGTGCCCTTGTTCGCGGCGGTACCAGACTGCGAGGTTGGCGATGGCGGAGCGGTGCCTTGCTTCTTCTTTGCGTCGTTCTCTGGATTGCGCAGGGAAGCCAGCGTCGACTTTTTGCGGAGCTGAGGACGAGCGCCGAGAACAGACTCCATGTTGGCGGTGCTTCCGTTGATGAAAGCGTCATGGTCTACGAGGCGCTTGATGAGATCTTCCTTGCGACCCGTGTAAGCGAGGCCGCGCGACTTGAGCTCTGCTTTAAGCTCGGCCATCTTCTTGGTTTCGTAGGCATCTCGAGTGCTGCTGAGGAGGACAGATGAGACGAGGCCTCGCGATTGCTGGAGCAGTTGGTACTGATACGAGAGGACGGCAGCCGAAGTGGCAGCAGCGGCGGATTGAGGACCAGGCGACAGAGGTCGGAGGACAGGCTCCCTGAGGGTGCGGCTGGCAATTCGTCGCAGCATTGTTGCAATTCCAGTAAGATCGGACGTGATATGTAGATATAGACTTTCGCTGGGATAAGAATGACGACCGCGATGGAGCAGCGACAGGGAGACCGTAGGAAGCCAGCGATCAAAGGGAAGAAAAGGTGGAGGCAGAGACGGAGGCGCTCGGTTGAACGATGATAACGAGTAGTTTTGGAAGCAAGCTGCACGTTGTGCTGCGACTCGTGACTGTATTCACGATTCGGATTAAGCAGGAGGAACACAAAGGAGAGATTTCAAAGTTCCAATTGATTTCGCTCCTCCACTCCGCCTCACTTTCCGGCCGTGTTTACTTGTTTATTTCTGAGTGGCTATTCACGATTTCACGAATCGTCCCCTCTCTCTAAGATCACAAAAACAAAAGCTTGAACGTGACTGGTGTTCGCTACCTTAACGAATCTCGAGTCCAAATCGTAAGTCCAAAGGGTGAATTTGAACCGTGAATGGAACTGGCTATTTTTATAAGAGGCGCCGTCACTCCCTATAGTCACACTTTCGCATCCACCTGTCACATGTGTGGGGAGGATGCTATGCACTTTGACATGTTGTTATATATAATGACCATCTTGATGCATCGCTCGGTCAACATCCGATGTTGAACACACGCAACAGCAGGGAACAAAAACATACACACATTCCTGACTGATCGGAGCGTGACAGTAACAGCGATCAATTACGATGAAAAGCATTTGGAATCACCTGGATTTTGGGGAACCGCAGAGGAGGAAGCCTAATGTAAGCTTCCATCGTCTACTGCGTCTACCGCGAGGCGAGCTTAGGAGTTGATGACGGCAGGACAATTTTCGCCTCTTCCTGCAATGTGGACGTTGAAGTACGTGCCTGTGTGATCATCCAGTTCATAGTGGAAGGGGCTGACCGAATCGATGCAGTTCTGGTTCTCCTGACCGGGACAGGTGACGGCGGTGTTGGAGTTGGACGGGTTGATCCAGATCTCACCCTGCGAATGCTTGTAGTCGAGCGCTGGAGGTAGACGAGGTACGGGATCATGTCCATTGTTGATGTGTACAAACCCGGGCAGGTTGGCGTCGACGGCATTGGCAAATGCCTGGTCACCGGTTCTTGGCTGACCAAAGACGATCGACCTGACCGAGTTCGACGGCAACTGCTTCTTGAGATAGAGCGCATCGAGCAGCGAGATGGCAGCGCCGAGCGAGTGACCGACAGTCAAGACGCGAGAACCGGGATGCGAGGCAAGCGCTGACTTGACCTGTGCCAGCACAGAGTCGGCTGTACGCAGCCACGTGTCCTGGAAGCCTCCGTGAACCTCGACGTTGCCAAGGTAGGACAGCCGCGAGTTGATCGGGTCTTGTCCAAAGTCGGCATCGTTGAGGATCGAAGAGAAGGACGACGTGTTGGTGCCCTGATGCGAGACGATGACACCTTGGCTAGGCGAGTAAGCTACAAACACCATGGGCGTGGATCGACCATCGCCCGCGGTCCAGAGCAGCGTAGCGTCGCCGACTTTGGCTCCCACAGGCTGACCGCAGTAGGCTGCTTGTGCAAGTTGGGCAGGGAAAGTATATTGCTGATAGTTGGAGAGCGGAGAGGGAGCCGCGGTACTACCGCGCTCGGCGAGACGCTCTGTGTCTCTGGCTTGAATAGATCGTTGCACGCCCGCCGGGTAATTGAGAGCATCCACATTGAGAGGCGTAGCCACAATGCTCGATGCTGACAAGGCGGCTGCGGTCACAGCAGAGGCTACTTGGAGGAATTTCATCCTGTGAATGCCGAAAGTTGTAGTGAAGGGTGGTTAAGAAGATCAAATCGGAGAGGTTGGCTAAAAAAGGGGGAGACGATCTACGCCTAGCACACCTGACAAGTCGATGCTCAGACAAGTGAAAGGCAAGGGGAAGGGGATACCTCTTCATCTTGCCAGTGAGCTTGGACCTGTTCACGATTATATCCATTTCGAGAGGTGTATGCCCTTCGTGGTCTTAGACGTGCGACGCGGCGCTTTACTTCACCGAGAATCAGGGCAAGGAACCATGCTGAGGCACAAACGTGAGGGCCAAAATGGGCAACGTTCGGAAGGAAGCGAGGTAAGCGAGCAAGAACCACGTTCAATCACGAATGGATAGCGCTGAACGAATTGCATGTCAAGCGTGTTAGAGGTGCTTGGTAGCGAGCGCCGCCGCCTCATGGAAGCGACATTCCTGCTGGAAATCTGGGCACGGTGAGGTGCGGAAGGGGCATCTGGAAACGACCTGAGCCTCAGCCAACTCGCATCGTGTTGGAGCAAGGCATGCAAATCGGAATTTTGTGTTGGCGCTATTCGACGAGACACTCACGACTCACCGAGTGCCCAATTTCATTCGTGATTTGTGTAACTTTTTTGTTTGCCGTGTCGTCGCTGCTGAGGGCGAAGCGAGGGTCCAACGTGTACTCGTTACTGTACAGTCGTGAGTACTGTAAAGATTTCAAAATTGCATAATAACAGGGTCCGCCTGCTCAAAGTACCCTCCTCCGTCGTCGATTCGGCGTAAGTTCACTATGTGACTGATCAGCGTTGAACCTCGCATGTCGTCTCTGGTTGTCTATTTGGACCACTTCAAATACATGTCGATCCACGCCACCTCAGCCACCAGGTTGGCTTCTCCAGCGTCCTGTGAGCGAATGCCACCATCTGACAGCGCCCTCATAGCTGACAACAGACTGGGTCGCTCTCTCACACCTGTGCAACAGCCGAAGCCCTTAAAAAAGGAGAAGCGTTTGCGGACCATTGCGGACGACGGAAGCCCATCCGCCGCTTGCACTTCGCTTCGAGAGCTGATCAAGCTTCGGCAACACACAACAAGTTTGGTCGAAGTCACCTCTCTCCTGGCAACAGATGCTTGACTCGATCATGGGGTAGCAAGTGTCGAAGACTCGGAAGAGGAGATTCCGAACGAGCGGAGCTCCTTTTTGATATGCGCTCAGCTGCGATGTAGGTCGGAAGGCGTCGCTTCGCAAAGGTTTGTTAATACTTCGCTGTGCGGTAGAGTGACAAGTCGTGGACGAGATCAGAGTTGAACGAATTTGCATGATTCCTGCGTTCGCTAACAGCCAGATTGCCGAGAGCATAGCTTGGACACCATGTCGGGAAGCAACGGTCCGAGCCCGACTTCCGAGCCCATGCTCATGACTTGCTGGTCAAGTGCCACGATTTGTCAGGATATGTGTCATACAGGAGAAGCCGCACAGAGCTACCAGGTTGGCTTTGTCAAACTCAGAGCCGTGCTCAATCACTTCTTCCGATGCCAAATCTGGGCAGTCGTCTCTTCACAAGCAGCGTAACCCTCGCCCCTTTGTTTTTTCCCCTTCTTTCTGAGAACTTTGGTTAACTGGTTGTATAGTACTATAAGCTTGCAAAGAAATACAAGTACAAATGTGAATGCATGTTATGCGGGGCGAAGACAGAAAAGTCGACGGAATATACTCAAGAGCCACATAGTAACAGAGCAACGGAGGTGTACGCGGTGCATCTTCAGTTCTTGCCTATTCCATCACCAGGCCAGTCGATCACATCGATGCTGATCAAGATGGCCACAACTATCAGCACTACAACAAACAGGCTGCTGAGCAGCATCCAGCCACCTTCAGCCCAGGTCAACGGCTCAAATCCGACCGCACCTCCGTAGCCGCCTATCCCCACGCTGCCTTGCAGCGAATTGTAGCCCAAATGTCGATCCCCGGAGGCGAAATAGCCCGGTTGACCTGCATCATCTTCAGCATCAGGGTAGAGGAGCTGCTCGCGGTCTTCGTCAAAGGCGCCCAACTCCGTGTGGTAGTCGTCCTCCTCTCCACCGTGGCCAGCGCTGTAGTTTGATTTGTGACCAGTAGAGACCTTTGGTGAGCGGAAAAAGTCGAGCGAGTCATCGCGAGAGTCGGCCGGAGGTGTGGCAATAGCGTTTGCCGCTCCTTCCTCGTAGGCAGGAACAGTGTCGTTGCTCTTCGACTTATTCCAAGGCATCGAATTGGTCCCCATCTGCAATAGCCGGCCGGCACGCGAGATGCTGAAAGAGCTTGATCCTGCTTGCTGTCTTGACTCGAGATCGATGTCAAATAAAGGTGGATGTCCATTCTGATATTTGTCACTGTCACCACCTTCGTCCCATGCTTTTCCCTTGCCTTTGCGCATGCTCTGGGAAGACGATGACGGTGTGCACTCAGCCAAAGTGCCTTCGAACGAGACATCAACTTTGCCGTTCGTGAGCTGCGAAAGCGCGAACGCTTCGGTTGTATCCTTGTCTACACCGAGGACCCGACGGCTGTGTGCTATGCCGCGCCTTGAGCCGGCGCCGGCTGACATTGACATCCTTGGCGACATTGCAGCTTGCACTGAGCTGTTGGACAGGGCTAAGATTTCGCCCCCATCCTTTCCACCCTGAAAGCTGTTGCTAGCGACTCGCGTGAGGTTGGTCCTGCTGCTGCTCGGAAAGGCCACACCACTAAGAACCGGTCCGTGTGTCGGGTTTGCGGGCGATCCTTGATCTAGACTAGCATCCGGAGAAGCTGGAATGAACTGTGTGATGGTAGAGCGAACGCCAGGATTAGGTGAGGTTGCATTTGGACTCGGTGCTCGAGGCAGTATCTTCTGCGGCAGCACTGTTTGCAATGTGATAGCCATCGTAGGCCAACGCTGAGCTTTTTCACCAGAAAAGAGCTGAAACAACTCCTCGATCGTTGATCCGCCTTACGACGCGTCGGATTAAAAGGTTTATACGGGGCTGCCTCCGCCAGCCATGCTTTCCGTTGCCGCAGCGAGCGCAAAGCAATGGTAGATCACGACTGCTCCTAGGTTGCTTGGAAGGTAGCCTAAGGCTGCTGCTGCTTGCTAGATGCACCTGGTCTTGACGACTGTGAGTGCTTTGTCGACAGCTCCTACTACTTGAAGAGCTGTGAAGGACCGAAAATGGCTCCCTTGAAGTTACTGTGACGATGCGACGGTGGGTTGTGATCATAACGAAGGTTGAGCTTGCTGAAACGAGCTTGTTCGGCTTTCGGAAGAACCGTTGAAATCAGCAAGCACGCATGCACCCTGCAAATCGTGAATGTCTTTCTCAGCTGAGCACAAGCAGAGTCGCAAGCACCAAGGCTAACGCGTGCTGGTAGTTCCGTGCCTCCTTCGGCAGCTCGGCATCCCACTCATGACTAAAGACCTCGTCGCGAAAAAGGCTTGGCAACTTTTGTTCATTGTTACACCGTCAAGCGGATCTTTGCAGGCATTTTCGACCAAAGCACAAAAAGCGTGAAGCACATCGACCGTGAACGTCGGAAAGCACACCGCGGAGAAAGCCCGGCTATTCATATTCACGATTCACGATTGTGACCTTGCGCCCCACATAAGACTACAAAACGCACTCATGAAGCCAAGCTGGTGAAGTTTCCAATCTATCACCATCACGTCCGTCTGATATCATGTCGGTCCCAACGCCTCTGTCATATACATACAAGACGTTCGTCAACACCGACGGCCAACAAACCTCCATCCCCGTCGATGTCTACCTTCCCGAGAATCGCGGTCAGACCAAGCTGACACCCGTCGTCTGGGTGCACACGGGCGGATTCTTGCAGGGAACGCGCAAGTTCGTACCTCCACACTTTCTGAGAGCACTTGCAAAGCACAACTTGGCCCTCGTAGCGCCAGACTTCCGCCTTTGTCCACAAGTATCGATCCTAGAGGTGCTTGAGGACGTGGCGGACAGTATTCGATGGACCCTAGACCCCGAAGCGCGCGCTGCTTCCGGTTTCAAGTCAGAAGATGTCTCTTCTGACAAGTATATCCTTGGTGGGTCAAGCGCTGGTGGATGGCCTGCACTGCTTCTTGGTCTAGGGCTGCACAAAGAGGCAACGCGCATTCCTCAACTTCCTAGCGCCGTCTTTGCCATCTACGCCATCACCACCGTCACCAAGGAGCTAGCGCCGTTCTTCTTCGAGCCTCAAAGGCCTCTGTCGTGGGCTGTTGATGGCAAGCTCATTGAGAAGGAGCCGCTCGAGAGGGAGGGTCACCTTCACAAGTGCCTCGATGCTCAACATCAACTGCTCAAATCTTCCTCGATCAAGGTGCGCACCGAGGCACCTCCTGCCAGCAACCCGACTCGGGCGGCACTCTACAACTTCGCTCGGCAGGAAGGTATCTATCCCAGCCTTATCCTGCAAGACGCCTCAGAGTCGGGGCTGATTTGCACAGCCACGTTGATCAAGACCGCGTCCAAACGAGTAACGCCGCCGGTGCTGATCGCATACGGCGATTCTGACCCCAAAGTGCCGCACTCGCAGTCGTTACACGTCGTTGATGCGCTCAGGTCGGTCGGCTACGACGACAGGTCGCTGCTCGTAATCGAGGAAAAGGGTGCTGATCATCTCTTTGACATGGAGCCAGAGAAGGAGATCGAGGGTATGTGGGACTGGCTGGCCACGCAGCTATGAATTTGAACTATTTCGAGGCTGTAAAGGATGTCGAGAGTGCCCAGAAGGCAAGATGCTCAATATATAGAGTCTCCAACTACGATTGTGAATGGATCATGTGAGGTTGAAGAATCGAGCTGAGACGTCTCTGCGGAGATCTTTTCTCTCATTCGTGCTTCCCCCACACGGGACGGATTTGTGCTGAGTTGAGACAGCTTTTCTGCCACGCCCACGTCGAAAACCAAAACAGCAACACAGCTCAGCCAGCCTGCGGAAACACCCCGCAGCGTACCACAAAGCCCGCTTGATCGGAGACGCTGTTGTCCGTTTGGCCCCATCTGCCGCTAGCATTTCATGCCTCTCCGCAAAACAGCAAAGACCGAAGAAAACTGGTGACTAGATCGGCGAAATTGACGTCGCTCGGTTTGAATC
>NC_026482.1:580707-662386 GCF_000328475.2 Mycosarcoma maydis
CTTTGATCATCCGACCATCGCCACACCACAACAAGTCTCCGAACGCTTCACGGTACTGTTGGATAGAATTGAGGAAAAGTACCCAAAGGTAACAGTGTATTTGGTCGAATACTTTGCAATCATGGGTCCTGATACGAAGCCAGGTAAGGATGTAGTATGGGACCAGGAACAGGTGCAGAAGTACATGCAGACAGCCTGGTTGTTACAAGAGCTATACGCTAAAGCAGCCAACGGCAGGAGGCACGTTCATGTGGTTCCGCTGGCGGAAGAGTCAAAGCTGAAACATGCTGTGGGCTCCAACGATCCCTGGGTCTCGGATGGCTCGATGTTCAACTTTTTCTCACACGCAGCGTATCATCCCAACCAGAAAGGTATGCAAGCCGCTGCAGACATCCTCTTTGACTTCCACACCAAACTGCATTCTACAAAGGAGTTGTCGTAAATGACGCAATCGAGTCGCATTCTCTCGCCCAGCCATATTGAATGACAACATGCAGTGCGAGAAGAGCAGATGTAAACTCCACAAGCATGACATGGCGCGTTGGAAACAGACAGCAGGAAACGCTCCCAAATAGGTTGGATTGAGACTCGCACGATGTGCGCCTTCTTGCTCGCTCTTTAACCCACCTTGGCTTTGTTTCGGGCTGGTCCTTCTCCCTGTCAGGACAGAAAGCGTCGGCCGCGATCCCGGCTTCTCTGATTGTCTTGTGCGCGCTTTGGGCATCAGAATCGTGCACCAGAACGCGGGCATGATCAACGCGATCAACGTCCACCTCATCTATCCCGCGACTGACCAGCGTGGCGGAAGATGACCGAGATAGTTTCTCTACTCTTACGCGGATCCACCCCGACGTATCCCTGCATGCATGCAAGCCCGGCGTCAGCCAGTGCCGATTTATGACTCTGTCAATGAGCGAATCGCGAGCAGCGCAGTCTACATACACCCGTGCTGCATCGGTGCTGGTTCAGCAACACGAGCCACCACAATGCACGTGGTCTTGACTCGCTGCTTTCAGCAATCACTCGTAACTATAGATACCTCTGCTGCCAGCATTTGTAAGCGCCGAAAGTCCCACAGCGACTCGATTCGTCTTCGCTGTGTCACCAAGACTGTGTGTGTGTGAGCGCTGAAGTTCAGCGTGCCTGTTTTGCCATGCTCGAGCAATCCTCTCGCTTTAGCCCTACATCCATTCATGCAGGGTCCAATACATAAAATTTGAGATTAGATTAGATCAACAAGTGTCCACTTCTGTCAACTTCAAGACCCCATCTTTGGAGACAGAATCGTGAATCACGAATTGAATCGTCCTTCCCTAAGCATCAAAAATAAAGAGCAAATTTCACACTTGAATCAAATTGACCAGACGGGATTCGAACCCGCGACAAACGAGAGTTAACGAAGGGCTGAGATCGGGCCTACATCGGGCTTAAAGCTCGCGGCTTAACCACTTGCCTACTGGTCATGAAGTTTGGAAGACAGAATTGCTCAATACCGATTATAATCGGGTCTCAAAACTTTCCGCTTCGCTTGGCGTCTAGCACGATGATTTGTGCACACATCGAGTGTATGATGGCGTGTGGGCTAGCCTAAGTCGAACCCAGCTCGTGCCGCTGCTCTGATTCACTTCACGGCTCATAAGACAAACGGTGCACGACATGCCATGTGATACTGAAACCAAGGCTTTGCTGATGAATGCTTGTGGACGTGTCAGAGAACAATGAAGGGATCCAGGTAGACAAGTGTGGAAATGCATTGATATGTGTGGGTGTGATGATGGTGGATGCCGAGAGTTGAGAACGAGATGCTGGCTAGCGATGGAGGCAAATGCTCGATCCACGTTCAGATGCGACGAGGCTTGTCAGTCAGCTCATACGACTCGCTCAGATTGCCTGTGCGGCGCGAGAGTGCGTACGGAGGCGCGGGTCCAGACGACGACGAAGGGAGGCCTGTGGGATTTCGCAGCCTGCCTTGCTCCAGAGCATTCGCAGGCGAAAGCGGTCGTGAGGGCGGTGCAGTTCCAGGTGCGGTACCGCTCTCACCTGCGACTTCGTCAAAGACATCGTGTCCGCCAAAAGTGGCACCCGCGTCCATGAACTTGTATGGACGTTCACCTGCACCCAGCGTGTTGTGCACACCTGCCTCGGCGGTAGTGAAGGTCTTGGTCGAGTCGGGTGGCGGGTAGGGCAGATTGACGACGTGGTTCAGCGCAGTCTCATTGGGATCGCCCTTTGGACCGTAGATCCGGCACTCGGCCAAGAACACCTTGAGCTGGCACAGCCATCGGTTGCGTCGCTGTGCCTTTAGTCCCCCTTGTTGCCAGTTGGACTTGTATCGAATGCCAGCCGAAAGCAGAAGGCTGCCTTGTTCTTGAAAATCGACCACATTGATGTCGAGACCAGGCAAGAAATCGCGCTTCTCACCCTCGAGCCAGTGCACCATCTTGGTTCGCAGTGCCTCAATTTGGGCAAACGAGGTGCCGTAGGCGACTTCAAACTTGAACGTCTCTTCGATCGCACCCGATCGACGCAGGTTGACAATCGGCTTGGTAGCAAGCTGGTTGTGGCTGATCATGACGTTTTTGCCGTTGGTCGTCTTGAAAACGGTGGTAAGCAGACGCATCTCCTTGACAATGTACGAATCATCACCCACGTCGACACGATCGCCGACATCGTAAGGATGCTTGATGAACAAAAAGATGATGGCGCCCAGCGTCTCCTGAGCGGTGGTACCGATGAGCCAGGACAGACCGAGGACGAGCGTGCCAAAGGAGGTGACGAGCGTGCTGAAGGCGATCGACAACATGGCGGCAATGATGATGGCGGCGATGAGAATGTAGATGCTCATGAAGATCGAGTCGAGACGCCCAACAGCCGAGTCAACGTCGCGCATCGAGAGCTGAAGGGCCAGGCGTTCGCGATGGATGTCAATGCAGGCGGATTCAAGCTCGTCTTTGGTGATATCTCCGTTGAGGTCGCGGTCAAAGATCTCAAAGGCGGCCTCGGCGGTGGTCGCATCGGGGAAGCAGTGGATGATGTCGTCGACGATCAGCTCCGACTTGCCCGGTGGACAGAAGCTGTACCAGATGCGTCGAGCGAGCGCCTGAGTCTGCTTGCGAGAATTGAGCGATGAGACGACGACGGAGCGGCTGTTACCGGGCATAGGAACGCCCTGACCGGCAATCTCGCTTGCCACAGTTCCAAGGACGCTGGTGCTGGTGAGCGCTGCATCTCGCACCTTTTGACCGGTCTTGCGCAGACGGTGACGCGCCATGTGAAGGCCAGTGGACTTGCGCTTGGCCTCATGCTCGGCAGCGATGTAAGTGTCTCTGCGCTGGATATTTTTGGCATTTTCGTAGAGCGTGGTGAGCACCTTGATGTTGAATTTGCTCGTCGAAATGCGGTCCTCATACGAGACGCGATGGAAATTGTAGGCAATGGCTTGAATAAGGAGCTTCTCGCCGAGCAAAATGGCAGCACTGAGACAAATGCCGAACCAGAGACGATAGCCAGAGAGCATAATGTCGCTAGTGGACGGCCAGGAGCTATCGCTATTCTTTTGGGTGATGACGGTGGTTGTGCCCGAGGAAGAGGCGGTGGAGGTGGAATTGGTGGGCGTCAAAGAGGCCTGCTCGATGGCGGCCTTGTCGGCGCCCTGGAAGTTGCCGATGATGATGGCAAACCAGAGCACAACAAGTAGAATGGTCCACAGAAAGAAGGCGACATACTTTTCGGTGGTGATGAGGAATTCAGTGTAGCGTCGCATCTTTTGATGAAGGTTGCCGATGGTCCAGCGCAGGGCGCGAGGGATGAGAATTGCGCCGACACGGCACAACCACCAACCTAGCCAGATGGAGCTGAGCCAGATGGACCACCAAAAGATGCCGACGTCAAGCACGGTAGGGCTCTTGAACTGGTTGGCAGGTCTAGCGTTATAGAGGAGAAGAGCGAGGATACCTGGGATCCAGAAAAGGGCGGTTGGGATGAGAATGTAGAGGGCAAGTCGGACCGAGGGGTGACCACTGATGGGACGCTGAGAAGGTCGACCGTTGAGACCGACGAAGCTGGCGTTGGCTGATTCGCTCGAGTAGCCAGCTCCTTTGAGCAGACGTTCCCACGAGTCGCTATCCTGGCGCTTGTAGGCTGGACGAGTTGCGGAGGGAGATAGTGCAGCTTTTCCCTTGTTCATAGCCTCCTCAAGACGAGTGGACAAGTCGGTGGAGTGCGAGTAGCTCTGCATGTGTCGACGTTGTTGAGCGGGCTGCGAAGGAGGGTAGGTGTCGGAGATGGCAGCGCCTTCGTCATTAGACCATTGACTTGCGCCACCATAGTTGGACGGAGGGTTAGCATACTCTTTCTCGGAAAGCGCGTCGGTTATATTGTCGTAGTAGGCGGCTGAGCCAACAGGCTGACCAGCCAAAGGGGCGTCATAGGTCCTGATGGGCTGATGAAGCGTGGCGCTGTCTTCGGAGGCTCTGGAGCCTCTAGCTGTAGGAGCCGAAGCCGAAGCACCGCCACCGGGCACGCGCGACCACGGTGCCGACATGATGGGTGGAGCAGCTTGTATATCGCTCTGGTGAGGGTGTGATGCTAAAGTGATGGAAGCCGAACCGGTATGACTGATGGCAAGATACAGTGTGCACGAGACAGAGACGAGAATAGGTCAAGGTGTTGGTGGACTGTTTGGGAGGTGAAGGATGAGCAGGATGGTGGAGATGGAGCAAGTCTAGATTTGCGATTCGTGATTGTCGACAGTAGAGACATGAAAGGGAGCAAAGTTACTCGCTGAGATGCAGTCAGTACTCGTCACTGAGTCGACAGCCGCGCTTCGAACTGACACGAAAAGGAGAGGCGCTCGTGGCTTGCTCGTGTGCGAATGGTTCAATCGTGAATCGTGTATCACGAATCGTGAATGTTGTGTCTGCTTCTGCCCTAAAATTATTCGAATCAAGTAAAACGCACATTAACGTTGAACGACATGAACCTTAAAAAAAATGAAACACAGCACAGCACGCTCGAAAATCCTGGGGCCATTCACCATCATAATCGGAAATAATCGTGAATGCAGCTACGACGTGACAGCAGGAAGAAAAGGCCATCACCCATGCACGATGGTACAGTATATACAGGTGAGTATCTATTTATTTTAGTTTACGTTGGTTTAAAAAGGGGCTGAACGACGCCTTGACCCCCTGATCTGCAAGAAGACGTCGAACGCGCTTGTCACTCACAACGGTCTGTCTTGTCGGTCACAAGTGTATTCGTGAATCGTGAATGGATTGACAACCATCACAAGTGCCTTTTCGCACCAAATTTGCTGTCAAGCTGACAAGCGCAGCCGCACGTATTCATAAATCAAGCACAGGCAGCAGGATCTGAGACCATCACTCACGACTACCACCAAATTAACCCTCTGTACACTTGCAATGAATGGCCGGGATAGTATTCACGATTTGCGATTGCGTACAGCCCGCGACTCTTTGCAGGTGCAAAGTGGAATTCAGTGGCGTTGAGTATCAATCGTGAATCTCACACCATCGGTGCCTGGGCCATCTATGACTCTTGAATGCCGAGAAACGCCACAACGGCCTCTTTGCCAAAGCTCTTGATTTCCATTTTCACGATTTCCTGAAATTCGATCAGGCGATCGCATCGAATTTCGATGCGTACCATCGGCTTCGTCGGTGCTTGTACATGGTAACTTACTGTTACCTTGATGCCGCTGTCAAATCCTGCGGAATGCCGACGACAAATCAATCACGAATCACAAAATCGTGAATCACGAATGTGACGGACAGAAGAGCTTTCGAAATCACCAAGAACCACGAACGCCGAGCCCACAGCCATCCACGATACGCAGACTTCTGCCGCCCGCCGTCATCGACTGCTTCCTTCATAAGTTACCCGTTTCTCAGTCACGCTAATCCCAAGTGAACCCACCGTAACAAAACTCGAGGATGGCTCGATACAAAGCGGCTCGCCATCACGCACGCCAGGTTGCATAATGATGGCTGTCTTTTCTTGCCGCTGTTCTCGGTCATCTATCTTCACTTCAGCGGCTTGACGGTGCATTCGCTATGCCGCTATATGTTCCGCAGACAAGCTATTGTTCATTTGAGTCAGATAGAGATGCACTTGGTCTTACACGACGGCACCCTCTCAACGAAGTATTCAATGTAATAACCACAGCCAGGATTCTCAACCGAAAAACGAATTCCACGATTTTGTAAACAAAATGTGAGAAAATGGGGCAAACAAAACATCGGCCAAATCGTGAATCGTGAAGACGGTATGGACGCCAACTACCTGGCCGTAGCTCCGCTCAAGTTCAAGCAACGCTTTACGACGTCAGAACGTCAACATGTCGATCCTCTCCAGGACCAATTGTTGCTGCTCTCAGTGCTGGTCTGTTGTCTGTGGCTGCTTTAAGAAGGTTGAGACTGCTGCTGCGGTGGCTGAGGCTGTGGAGGCTGTGGAGGCTGTCGAGGCTGAATAGCCTGCGGCAGGGCTTGAGGTGGTTGCTGTTGCGGCTTTGTATGTGACTGCAACGATGGAGGCGAGTCCGGTGCTCTATCATGGTCATAAAATGATGGAACCACAGGGTCACTCGGGTCCAGGTTACCCAGGGTACCAATGGAGCTTGCCCCCACCTTTCGTTTCTTTGAACCGTCTTGTCTTTTTGTTGCTCTTCCTGCACTTCCTGAACCTGCAACTTCATCGGTACCTTGCTTTGCACCAGCATTCGGAATTCCTCGTGCATTGGCGCCATTCGAGTCTAAAGTAGCATCTCGCGTGGTGTGAAGTGTAGACCCATCCGAGCCTCGCATAGACATACAGTAATGCTGCAAATCGAACGGCGGCTCGTCTGCCCATCCCTTGACAATGTGAAGAGGACAATCAGCTCGGACTGCCAGTGTCAACTTGTTTTCGCAGTAATCCTGGAATTCTGCAATAGCAGCTTCGAGCTCTGGATCGATCGACGCGTCCGCTTCAACGATGGTCGAGGATCCAAACGGTCGTGCTGACAAACGTTGCGGTCCAGTGTCAAGCCGACCTGACGACGCTGGTGGACCTTCCGACTGTGTGTCGTCGGGAAGTGCAACCAAGGGATCGTCCGGATCGATCACGCCGCCTCTCCTTACCAATCCGCCTTTGTCAGTGCTCGGTGCAGCAGGCGCTTTCGCGTCAGCATTCGCTTCCTTGGGCTGGCCAAGTTTGGCGCTCGGCGCCTTGTCCAGGCTCTTATCCTTGGTGTCCTTGCTTGATTGGCCGTGATCAGCTCCAGCCTGCTGATTCTCGACGCCTTTCTTCGACCTTACGGCATCGCACCTCTGACATGTGGGCAACGCAACGTGACAGTTGATATGCTTCGTACTCTCAAATGCCACCAGCGTGTTGCACCATGCAATCGCCTTGTTTGTGTTCTCCGGATGGTAGAGCACCACGACACTGTCTCCCGTTCCCGTTCGCACTTTGGCTGCTGCTGCTGCTGCATTGAGCGATGTGTACGCCTCTTTCTTAGGCTGGACTCCACGCGGCTTGTTGGGAGGATCGGGTTGCGAGGAAAGACAGTAGGTGAAGTTGCGAATCGCAAGCCAGCCAAAACTGGTGGCTTGCAAGTACATCGGATCTTCCAGCCCTACCTGCGCCTGCACAGGGCTCAGATAGGCCAGCAAGGAGAGCAAGCCGAACGCTGTCCAGCGGGTGGCTGTCGTCATCTCGGATTGTAGAAATCACGTTGAGGAGATAGCACGAGAAAGCAGGGCAGGATGATAGGAAACGTTGGAGATACAGAGAAAGCCAAGCAAACACCAGGGCATCCAAGGCAGACTCAAGTTTAAGACGTGTTCGCAGGCGTTCAGTAGCAAATGAAGTCAAATGAAGTACTACACTGTACTCACGACTGAACAATAACGGGGCTGCCCACCCAATCACCACTGAGAAGTCACAAATGAGCTCGCTCGTTTTTGAAACGATTTCAAGTGTTGCAGCAACACTAGATGGGTTCAATCACAGCAAACATGGTCATGTCTGTAGCACCACCTTCACTTCTGCGTACGTACAAAGCACAGGATAAAGGCTGGTGGACGGTATGAAAAAGGCATAACGTCTCCCCTAGTGATCGGATTCAACACGCACGACGACCAGCGTAATTAGTCTATTGCGTTTGCGCGATTCTGCAGAGACAAGGTGATAGATAGTAGAAAGCATTGCTCAACGAAAACAAGTGTTTGTGAAACGCTCACATCTGCGCCAAAATCCCACTCGTGACTGCTACTTTACGTCGTCGGCCCAAATTTATACTCTCCAGAAGCAGACTGGTGATCAGCAACAGAATACTCCGCTTCCCTACTGTTACCATGGCTATCGCCATACCTGTACGAGCCGACTGCATTTCTCTGCCTGTCGTACGTGAACTCGCCTTCTCCTTGCACCTGAGCCGGAAGTCTATGTAGTCCTCCGTGTTTTCGCGAATTCTTGTTGATGGCTAAGATGATATTCTTGGTGGTGATGTTTTGTTGCTCTGTGCGCTCGTGAATCTGTTCAGACGAATCGTGAACCCGAGGAAACTCGAACAGCTCGATGCTGTCTTCAGCACCTTGCGCGATCTCCTCTTCAAATTGCCTAGACTTGATCTTGTGCTTCTGCTTGCCAATGGCAGAGGACGAACGAAACGATTGTAGAGGATGAGCAGACACGTGGACAAGACAGAGTATGACGAGGAGCAGTGAAACGAAGGTGGTGAAGAGCATGATGTTTTGCGAGCGAAGAAAGTAGAGGGGGACACTGTCAAAAGACTGTACGGAGCGTGTGCGCCGGGCACTAGATGTAAAGGACACTTGATCCAGCAGGCCGAGAGGCTTCTCGAGAACATCTCAGGGACTTCACTTTTATGTATTCTGAACATTCAGCCAACGAACCGCCGGCCGATCAAGCCCAAACAAACACCAACTCGATCCACAAGACACAAAACTATGAAGGGTATCCGCATCCGCTTGCGCTTTCTCCAAGGAGAGCAAGCAGCCGTCATGTCGAGAGATGCGTCCGAGGGCCGTGCCAACTCCACCAATAGCGAGTGGAAGCATTTGGGTGTCATGACACGGGCGGGACGAAGTGATGCTCCCACCATGCTAGCCGGTGGGTTGATGGAGATGCAACGCCATCTGTACAGCCCGACACTGTACTACTCGAGACTGCAGCATCGGCACTACCACTGAGATGAAGCAGGATCTATCCTGATCGAAGGACTTCTTCCAAGTTAGACTAGTGGGCATGGCAAGCTCCAGTAGCACCGTGCACACCACTCACCACTCACACTTTGGTCAGTCACGAACGGGTCGTGAGTATTTATCTAATATTTATTAAGTTATATGAAGAATTAGATTTTGTGCTTCCACTCCACTTTTTCATGGATTCTGTCTATCTCACACCACACACCAACACACCATAGCCCAGATAGACCGCACGGTGCGGCAGCATCACATCGCATTGCAATCTCGCGCGCTTCAACACAGGTATAGCTAAGCAAGATCGACTCTGGCCCGACGCTTGTTCACAGGTCATCAGAGCCGCCAACGATGAACTCACAAGGTCAACCAACCAGAGGACGAGGTTCGCATCATCCAGGGCACCGTGCACATCGAGCAGGAGGCGGTCGTGGCGGCAGCGGTGCACACGGACGTGGACGAGGTCGGGGTCGAGGGCGAGCTCAGAACGGTTTCCGAGGCGGTCGAGGCGCGTCCAGTCACGGTAGCATGCCGTCAGTGTCCATCGGCGATCCCTCCCTCGATCCTCAACTCGCGCCGAGGCCACCTCATCCTGGCTATTTTGATCCCTCATTTCTCGAGAATCCCTGGTACGACCTCGAGGCTAAACAGGGGATCCCGCATCTCAAAGATATCGTATCCGGCTGTCCTCAACAGGCACAGCAAGGTCGAGTCCAAGACCAAGTGCAAGATTTGATTCAACAACCTTCTGATACTGCTCCAACGCCTCTCACAAACGACGGAACCACTTAGCATACGATCGCTGCAACGCATCGTACTGAATGCTCAGGTGTGAGCCCACGTAGAAATGTTTTTCGCATTGCGGGCTTATCCATGGCATCTCTGTCACGCACTCCAATCGAGTTCGCGCGCAGCTTTGCCCAACGCCCAGATGGTAAAGCTGAATTTGTAGTTCGGGTACGAGATGGCACCTGTCGAATAGCAGCCCAGATAAGGTCAGGTCAGCTCAGGTCAGCTCAGCTCGGACTCTATCCGGTATCTCAACATCTGCGGTCGCAACGAGGATACTCACAGTTCCTGCAGTATCAGCCATCGGATCGTCGCGCAAAAGAGAGCACAACGAGCGAATGGTAACGTCAGCAAGCTAGCCTTGATCTCGCAAGGTATCACGAATCTCCCACTGTGTGGTTCCATACCTGTTGAAAATGCCTTCGATCTGTTCTTGCGCCCATGAACCATCGGCAAGTTGACGATCCATGATGACTTTGACGGCTTTCCTGATGCGGTCCTTTTGGGGATATTTGGCGTGTAGCAGTGTGATGATCACCCAAGCTGTTTGCACCACTTGCGACTTGTTCGCAGGTGTATATACTCCCGTTTCGCACGACTGCAAATAAATTACAATGAAAGCGGAAAAGAGAGCTGGTCAGCTCACCTGTCTGGTCTGCTTTGCAATCGTGGTCCTGCAAACTCACCTTGTACGTCTCACCCCATCCACCATCATGCATCTGTTTGCTCTCGAGAAACTTGCACGCTTTCCTGATTGCCTCACTGTTGTCGTACGTGTGACCGGCCAACATCAAGCTTTCCACGGCGAACATGGTAGCATACGTGAAGCAGATCGCCCACGAGCCGAACCAGCTCCCATCGTCCCTCTGCGCACGTAGAATGTACTTGACAGCACTATCGACGCACTTGCTAATGTCGTCTTTACGGTAGTCGTCGATCTTGGTGAATTTGAGCAGCGCAGTGACCACGGAAGTGGTGCATTCGGGATAGGCATACTCGATCATAATGTCGCCAAACACTTCGGCCGGATTGATGAGTTCGAGCAATGCGGGACCGTTGATGGTTTCGTACGATGCAAAGCCACCTCCTGGATTTTGCATGGTGAGCAGCAAATCAATGGAATCATGCATGCGTTCTCGAGAGACTTGTTTCGACAGATAGGGCACGGATTCTTGCAGCATGATGACAGCTTTTAAACCTTCAGCCGTGCAATCCGATACCACGTAGCCTTGCTCCTTTGTCGAGAAAGGCCAAGCACCCTTGGTAGCGAAACGATAGCATGTTTTGAAATGCTTGGGATTGTCGCGGATCTGACATTCATCGAGCCAGTCGAGCAACTTTTGTGTGAGCTGACGATTCTCTTGGGCTGCAGCAAGCCCGGAATCCACCATGGCCTGGGCAATGAAGGATGTGTCCCAGAGTTGACTACCGTTGGTTCCAGTCATCATCATGCCCTCGGGACCGATCCACATGAAATCCTTAAGCTTTTCGCGATGCATTCGCATGGCGTGGCTATCGTGACCCTCGACCTCCCAGCGTGCTACGTAGTTGAGCATCTTGTTGACCGGACCGAGGCATTGGTAGGACGTGTTTTCGTCTTCGAGCACGAGCAGCTCGTAGGCGCGCTTGATGCCTGCTCTCCTCAATGGAGGGATGTGACAGTTGTCGTAGGCGCCGACGAGCGCCATGAGCGTCTTGAGCGTCTTGGTGTGCGGGTAGAAGATGTCGACCGATGCAATGTTGCCTCTCTGCGCTGGCCAGTTGATCGACTCGTACGGTTCAACATACAGCTCTTGCCTCAACGATTCGATCAACGGATCGATCTCGGCTTTGAACTTTCGACCCCACAGATAGCCCATGGGGATGTAGACCATTCGAGTGTGGATCCACCACCTCCATGGATGGATCGGCAGCCAATCGGGCAACAACCACAGCTCGGGTGGGATGGGGTTCATGCCCTCCCATTCATAGCAGTTGAGGATCGCCAACCAGAGCTTACCCCACGAAGGGATGCCTGTTGCACCGCCGAGCTTGTGCAGCGTACCGCGCGCCTTGACCATCATCGGATGGTCTGCGGACACGCCGATGAGACGCAGCACGGTGTAGTTGAGAGCAGTACCAAAGACGGTGGAACAGCCTTCGATGTGAATACCCCAGCCGCCATCCGCCTTGTCGGCGCGGTTCCAGAGGTATCGAGCAATCTCAATCTTCCATTCTTCGGGGATAGGCGTCTTAGTGGCGTACATGCCGATGATGATGCCTGGTAGAAGAAACATGGGTCCACCGTATTCGCCTGCCCAGTGGCCATCGGAAGACTGGAGGTGGCGGTAGAACGAGAGACCGTTCCTGGCAGTATCGAGCGGTGTTTTGGCCTTTGGAAGCTCCGGTAGATCTGTGGCGAGACCGAGCCAGTACTTGTCTTCGACGGATTGCGGCCACGCCTTGCATTCAGCATCATCGCGAAGATAGTGCCAGACGTGGCGACCACCGTCCGAAACTCGAAGCCTCCATCGAGACAGATCGGTCTTGCCGAGGGGAGGGCTTGTGGTGGTCATTATCTGCGTAAAGGTAGGCGTGAGAATGCGTTGATGGCCGAGAACAAGTGCGTAGGAGATGGTGTCGGGAGCGAGTCAAGATGGCGAGCGCCCTTGTTTTCAAGACAGGATGCAAGATCGTCGGCCTTCCTAGCAGAAACAGCTCCGGGCGTTGCGCTACAGTCTTTTGAGCGAACTCAAGCGTAGTGATGAGGCGAGGCAGTCAAGCCCACGTCGACGAAAGAGAGCGAGCGATGAGACAAGCCCTGATCATGGTCATCACGCATGGTCATGATCAGAGTCATACGTTCGTAGACATTTTTGTGATTCACGTGATTTGCCGCCAAGTCTGCCAACTGGAATGAAAAGTCGTTAGACACGAGAGTCAGTTGCGTGAATCACCATGCGCCGTGCACGCACTCACGACTCACGACTCACACTCGTGACTCGTGACTGTGACTGACAAGAGTCGTGAGTGTGCGTGATACTACTTTGCGCAGCACCAACACAGCGCGCCAGCCGCCCGTCGTGCGTGGCTCCATGCTGTGCCCAAGATGTGCGCTTGTTAGATCACTCTCCAATTGTTTCACATTCGTGATTTGTTACAAGCGTGAAGGTGTGCATTCACGATTCGTGATACGTGATTCGTGATTCGTGATTTTGACGTGTGACGCACAGACACTCGTGACTTGTGAAGAAAACGTTAGACATCATCCTCACCATCGTATCATTATCAGCTCGGAATTCTCAAACGGATAACCTACATCTACGCGCGCGCATTCTTGCCCATCAAGGTGGCGCATTCAGAAACACCGCACTGTTTCGGACTTGGACGGTGGTGCTCAAGGATCAACACACACGGTGGTTCTTGCGGAATCGACAGCCATGGTACGTCTCGCGGTGACGATTTTCTGCCTTGAACTTGACTGACCTGCGGACGACGCGTTTTTGGCTTGCCCGCTACCGCTGAATCGGACGACGTACTGAAAGTCGGCGCTGTTCAACTTTCACTCGCTCCTGAGAGTGGTGCTGCTCATCATTTGCACCTGCACATATGTTCGCGCTACCGCACCAGCGTTGATCGATCGCAACAAGGAAGGGTGAGTCGCTTGGCCCAGCAAGTACTTCCAATCTTCAAGCTGTTCTTAGACGGACGAGCTGATCTTGACTGATGCCTCGCCTCTTGTTCTTGGACGTTGCAGCTTCCTCGGCGTGTTCTTCAAAGGTGCCCGTATCGGTAGGTATCCCTTCCCACCCCGATCGGAAGCCGTATCCCAGTAACGTAACGGCCTGGCTGACCCTCGTCATGTTACATTTCAAAATTACCTATCATGCGCAACTCTCCACCTGGCTACTTTCGTACAACAGGCGAACGCCTGAGCCCATACGTCTCATTAGCGTGTCTCGTCATGGCCGTGTACGAAGTCGTATAGGCTAACAGTCTCATCTGCACATGTATCATCCTTCTCCAACGCTATCAGCATCTACGTGGCACGAACACATTCATGGCACACCGCATCCAGGCTTGCCTTTCTGACTTGTTTCGGCGCATGGTAAAAACACTCTGAAGAGCAACAGCCCCGACGTTTCCAGTGAGAAAGGCATCAAATCAGCAAGACACACGGCAAACCCAGTTGAGCAGAGTAAAATCAAGCCTTGCTCTCGCGATCCTTGCTCATGCCATCCTGGATCCACTTGCTTGCCAGCGCCGCCTTTTCGTTGGCCTCTTTGAGGTGCACTTCGAAGAAGTCGTTGCTGCGCATTTTCTCGACCCAATCCGTGTTACCGTTGGGGACCTTCATTCCCTCGCGCACGGCGGGTCTGTTCCAGTTTCGGTCGATGTAGTCCTTGACGCTCTGGGGGACATCTTCATCCTTGAGACTGTATTTGTTGGCGGAACAAAAGGTGATGGTCAGGTGTCAGCTGGCAAAGGGCGCAGGATAGACATGGCGGTACGGTCCAACTCACCCAGCCCATTTATAGTACTGCAGCCAAGGGTACGCGTTGATATCGGCAATCGAGTACTTGTCTCCCACGAGCCAGTCATGGTGTTTGAGTCGAGAGTCGAGCACTTGGTAGAGACGTTTAGTTTCCGTAACGTAGCGCGACTTGCCGTACGGGATGTCTTCCGGTGCGTAGCGGACAAAGTGGTTCGCTTGACCTGCAGACACAAACGAGATGGACAATAGACACAGAAGCTTGTCAGTAACGAGGTTGGTCGGGTTCTGACGCATGCAGGCGAGAGATTTACCTTGCATCGGCCCTGCCAATGGGAAAAAAGAAAGCAATCGACCACAAGTAAAAAAAAAAACAGTATCAATCGGTCAGTCAACTTGGACTTTGATATCTCTCCTTTGAACCTTGTCGACTACGCACCGACGCCGCCATGGATAAAGAACATCCAGCTGAGCACCTCGCTCCTCTTATCCACACCATCGCCATTGTCGGACCAGCTGAAGATGTGCTTGGGATCGTAGTGTTTTTCCAAGTACAAGATGATCGAAGCAGTCTCAAAAACGCAGTGATCGGCACGGTTGGGATCCTTGAGAGCGGGAATGCGTCCGTTCGGATTGATCTTGAGGAACCATTCCTCCTTCTGTTCGTTTTTCCCCAGAGAAATGCTGTGGTAGTCGACCTTGAAGTCGGGGTAGACTGCTTTGAGCTCCTCGGTGAAGTTGGACACCTTTTGTCCGTTGGGCGTTCCCGCCGTGTAGAGGATGAGTGGCTGCATGATTGTGCAAAAGTGGCAAGCGATTGGTGTTGCTGGGAGTCGTGAATGGTCTCTCAAAGATGTGACATGTCGAGACGATAGAGACCAGCGGTCAGCGATTAGGGTTAAGAGTTAGCTTCTTTCGAAACCCCCCGGCTATGCATCGCCAAGCTCGTTCGGAGATAATCGTGAATGTGGCATGCTGAACCAGCGCAGCGTCACAGGCTCACTTAAGCACGTTGTTGCACAGAAGCTTTCCATGTCGTGCGTGCAAAAACCACGAATTCGTGATTCGTGATTCGTGATTGTGGAGGGAAGCACGTCGTGGCCCGTGCCAATCCACACTTGACACTCTGTGATTCTCTTAAGTCCCACCGTCCCTCGTGCCTTGCCCGATGCATGTTTCCACTTGAGATTCGTGCTCAACACACACACACCTACACACACGTAAGATAGCTTTGGGGTATCATGAATCGCCTCTTCTGGAAAACTATATCAACTGGCCCGACTAGCAATCCAGAACAACTGTTGCACTAGCAGCCTTTTTCAAACGGTTCATCACCGCCAACCCTACACCAGCGTCGTCCATTGCCTCTACAAAAATCAAGTCGCACCTGTCAGCCCCATGCAATGGGCCCTCGTCGAGCGTTCGAAGTCCGTCAAACATGCGTTGAGCGTAGACCTCGGCTGAGCCACTAGGGCCGAGATCGAAGGGATGCACACGAACGTTTTCAAGCTGTTCCAGTGCGAGCGGACGAAGCAGGTGTGGGTGCATATCGGATGTCGGGGCGTCGGTGGCGTGCGAAGCAGTTGTGACGAGCCGGGAGAGGGCAGAGTCGCAGGATATCATGAGTCCAATGTGAAGCGTCGATCGGGGTTGTGCAGATGAGAGGTGGTTGGTGATCTGATCTCGGACAATATCCGCAAAGGATCGAGGCGCGATCGAGAGATTTGACTCGACGTTGAGAAGCGTCTCGACGACTTTGGTTGATGACGAGGAATCTGGTTGAGATCGTGAGCCGCTAGTGTTGTTGCTTCCAGAAGATTGGGCCGCTCGAGCAAAAAGGTTGGCGGGAAGAAGCAGGACAACGCGAGCGGTGGGGCTGTAATGTCTGTACTTCATACCTGGAGTGGTCGGGTTGCTCTCTTGTTCAACACTTCGCTCCATGTCCTTGCCGTACACTCTGAGCTTGACCTTGTTCGCCAATCCGGCCTTGTCGAGCACCGAAGCAATCTGTTCGACCGTTACACCGCCAGGTCTAAGTACACGAACCTCGTCGGCTGCCGTTATGCCATCGATGACTGTACTCTCGACGCCCACCTGGCAAGCTCCGCCATCTAAAATGTACCTCAACCTTCCTTTAGGTGCTTGACTCGCATCGGCCGAAGATGATTCGGCGTCGAGCTGACCTCCCAAATCGCGCAACACATGTCCCGCTGTTGTCGGTGACGGTCGACCCGAGGCGTTTGCACTTGGTCCGGCCATGGGAAGACCCGAAATCGCAATCAATGCACGTGCTATCGGATGTGACGGCATCCTCACTGCTACGCTCGGATGTCCGCACGTGACCACTGTGGGCACGGCTGGCCGTTGAGTGTCTACCGGAAACAGCAACGTCAACGCTCCAGGCCAGAAAGCCTTGATCAAGTCGCTGTAAGCTTGGCTCATTGTGTAGCTCTGCGGTAGCAACGTGTCGAGCATCTCGAGATCGGAAACGTGCACGATGAGCGGATTGTCCGCAGGACGCTTCTTGGCAGCGTAGATCTTGGACGCTGCTGACTGCGACAGAGCGTTTGCGCCGAGACCATAGACCGTTTCTGAAGGGAATGCGACGAGTTGACTGGCGCGAAGGTGTGATGCAGCCTTGTCGAGACTGTTACGGGTGACTGGTGAAGAGATGACAGGTTTGGCTTTTGTATATGGCTCCGCATTGGCGGTGTAGCGCGAAGGACCAGCCTCCTGAAATGACACACTCGAATGTGATTCGCAGGGTAGAACTTCGGTGTGGAACGTGCAATCTGGGTATGCCAGCTCTGTATCCGGGCCGGAGGACGACATGGTGGTGAGGGTGCGAAACGGTGTGGTCAGACTGGGCACCTTGCGGGTCGAAAATCGTGGAGCTCGAAGGAAGACGCTGCTAAGACACGACGCAGGCCGCCGCATGAACTGTTCGAGCTGGTGTCAGTCAACTTCCAACTTGGGGGTCCAAAGATGTTGCAACACCTTGCCTGTTTCAAACGCTGGTAGAAGTCAACGTGGTCAAGCGCGGATACTTTGCGACCTGATGAGGCGGCTTCAAACATGAAAGGTTAGGACAGCCTTGGCACCAAAAAAAAAAATTCTTTGCTTCGAGACACAAGCTTTCAAGATTTTCTAAGAAGATCACGAATGTGGAGGGTAGATTTTTGGTTGGTTTAATCGATGTGATCGGTATCCCGATCGGGTAGGGGCGTGGATCGGGGTGTCTTGGAATTGATACCGCCTGGGAACATGTCCGCTCTGATGAAAGTGCAGGCTTGTATTCACGTTATGAATGTCCGTGGTTCGCTTTCGATAAAATAGACGCTCGGTGAAGGAAGCTGTTAGTGTGCGCTGTTATTGCAACTCCGCTGTGTATTTGCTGGCAGAGCTTGGCAATTTGCAACCTTTCGCCTTTTTGGCCTCGGGGTTGGGACCAACTCTCTGGAACGGACACTGATCCGTCGGCTCAAGAATGTGGAGCGGCGGTGGTCTAGGCTGAACGAAAAGACGTCTGTACCAGAGGATTTGAAGTCACCCTGATACGCCATGTAAAAGCCGCGAAGAGCAACATTGAGGATAGAATTGCCACATCACGGCTTGGTTTGAGTGGTGAGCAAGTGGAAAAGTGTTCCGTCGGGTCCAAAGCGATGGATAGCTACGGCTGCGGGAACACATGCAAAAGAGGAGCGAAATTCGACAGAGCCTAAAACGTACCACGTCCTACGTAACAAATACGCAGATGCTACTGCGGCAGTCCGCCGACGCCATGGACCACACAAAACACAATACACGGCTGCGACCGTTTCGTCAAAGTTGTGTTCGTGACTCGTGGCTTGTGGCTTGACGAGTCTCTGTTTGTTGCGTTTTCCATTCCATTTTGATTCGATCAGCGGTACTGTCAGCCGCAATCATGAATCACGCACGAATCACATGGAACACTCGTGTTTCGCGTTTTGCCAGCACCACTTACAGTAATTGGTTACCAATGCATCGTGCATGAATCACGAATGCATTCATCCTCTTTCTGAGCAACCGCTTTTTTTCGCTTCGATTCCTGCGAGCGTTTACGATTCTCAAAGTGTCATGGCTAGTCTTCGTGCTTGTTGGCTAGCCTTGGTGTGTCATGTCGATGTTGCACATCAAACCAGGGACGCATAGTTCGAGTGTAACTGAGCGTCTTAAGAATAGCGCGATTTGCTGCACAACAGCTCACCACCAGCTCATCCAGCCTGCGATGCAATGGACTCGGTGTACTCCAGTCTGGTGTACGCAGCAGCTGATGTGAGATGAGATCGACAGAAGGAAGCATGAGCAGGTGGCGCAGAACGAAGCGAAAGCCTAGCCACGCTTGAACCGTCAAAGAAGACTGCATTCGTACTTCGGCTGCACTCAATCATTCGAGAGTCTCACAAAGTGGTGGACAACCAACCGACTGTTATTGTCTATGCTGCGTCTCGAAATCCAGAACGACGTACAACTCGTCGGCTTTCCGAGGTCTGCACCAAACACGTCCCGAAACGCGTACAACCATCACGTCTGTACACCCCGACCCATCCACGATTCAGAAGTGAGTTTCCTCTCGATTTTCGCCTCGGCTACCCACGTTTTCAGCATCTACTGTATGTACTGTAATGCGCAGATTGGAGTAGGGTCTTTTGGCCTGGGGCTCCTTCGGTTATGTCGCTTCTTTGTGGCTGAAAAACTTAATTTCGAGCACGAGTGAGATTTGTGATTTTCGGTTTCACAGCTGAACTGCAAGTCGCGACGCGACGCAGTCACTGCCGAGGCTCTGGGGTCTTGCCATTCACGATTCTCGCCTCTGCACCTCGGCTGCGGATACCAGCGAGCAGCAGACACAGAGATCACGGTCGCAAGACGCACGCAGCACCCACATACGTGATAACCAAAAGCGGAAACGCCGCCGGTCACTTTTCTCTTGGTGAGAGCACGGAGAGGGGATAGTTGTGTGACAACGCTAAAGCATAACACGCTCTCAGCACTGTGCTGATCCTTCTGTGACTATCAGTAGTTCGAACAAGCCAAGGCGTCGTCATCGGGTCACTCGAACTCTGAAACATAACGCTCGGGACTTGTTGGGCTTAGCTGAAGTTACTGTAATCAGTACAAGGACAAGTCAAAAGCGTCCAGACAAGCGGAGCGTGTCGCCGCAACTCCTGCTTCCGCTACTGCTTGGTGCATCCCCGCGCCGCTGCCATCGCCGCTGCCGCTGTTGTTATGAGTTCCACTCACGACTTCATCTCGGCGCTGCTAGTCGTGATTGTGATTTGTGTATTGTGTTTTGTGCTTTGTGAATTGGCGCCAGAGCGTAAACTATAGCTCTGCTGTTTGCGCCCACAATTTCTATATTCAGTCAAGCCAGCTGCGAGGCTGCGGCGATTGCTCTGCCAGTACGCCCGGCCCAGCCCTGGCTACAGCTCTCCCGCTGCGAGAACAAAGTTTGAGCCACTTTGTGCTGCATCGGATGCTGCGCTTGATTGGACGGCTGATCCGACGAGCACCACATCAAACGCGATACGCCATTTATCAGACCGACCTCTTCTTACTCTCCTCATTCCCTCTTGTCTTCCCTGCCTGCTCGCACAACTCTGCACTCTTCTGCTCGCTACTACCATCCGTATCACTCGTGTTTGCTATATCCGTGTAGCGGTCCATCGTATTTTTTTCTGCTGTACCAACGACCCTACAATAGCAGTAAGCACTAGCGCTCTACACGGTCGCGTATTCACGCACGCTCCTTCGCTACCTATACGCTTCTTTCAGATTGTCACAACAACCACAATGCGTGTACATGCATCCATCGCAATAGCCGCCGTCGCTGCGCTAACAACAGTCTCTCGAGCAGCTCTCATCAACCTCCCCACGCTCTACTCTTGCGAACCTGCCTCGATCCACATCTTGGCCAAGGGAAACTACACCATCGAAGGTCGCGATGACAATTCACACAAACTCGTCTTTCGCGCGCGCATCAAAAAAGGCGTCTTGGCCGTCACTTGGGATACGGTCGACCTACCCGCCAATGCTACCGCGTTGATCACGGTTATCGATCAAATCTCGCCCACCGACACTTCCAACAATTCGGTTCAGGGTTCCATCTTTGCCAACCCAGCCGGCAACACCACCTGCTTGGCCAAGGCTCGAGATCACCGCAGCAGCGCCAAACAGAAAACAATGGTTCCTACCATTATCGGCATTGCCCTCGGTGCATTTATGGTACTAGTGTTGCTCTTAATCGGAGGCATGTTGTATAGACGCAGAAAAGAAAAGTCGGAAAAAATTGAGCAGGACAGTGTCGATCTCAACCACAGCTATACGCAGGGAAGCATCCCCGCCGGTGGAAGCTACATGGCTCGCTTGGTACCCGGCTTGAAGCTACAGGAGGCCAGACCGTTGCCTAGAGACCCAGTATTGGAATCCGAACACGCCAACTACGCTTCAACAAGAAGAGGCACGTACTACTACAAGAACGGTGCGGCACCCGACATCCTCGCCTACGCACCATCAGGAAGCAGCTTTGAACTGCCAAAGTACAACCACAAGAACACGCAAGCGTATCATCACCAATCCACACCCTCGTCCACAGGCGCAGATCCATTCTCCTCGCAAGTCGATCTTGGCACCGAGCCATTCCACCATCACCAACAACGGCCGCTCTATCAGCACAAAGATTGGGACGAATCACAGACTTCCTTCCTGTCCAAAAAACCCTCACCATGATGGAACAACCTCGCCTCCCCAACCGTTCATCGTACCCCCCTTAGCCTAACCCACTTCGACTTCCACTTCGACTTCCACTTCGACTTCAACCCACATACGCTTCCGCTTCCCATCCTCACTTTCGGTCTCGTCATACCCAAGTGGACCACCCTTACATGTCGTCCCTGTATACCTAGTTCAAGTACTGTTCCTCCTCACATCCTACGCACAGCCCCGCAATACTATGAGGCACATTCAGATACTAAACTGCAAAGCATGCAACGAGACAACGAGACTACAAAAGCAGCCCGAGCAAAATGAAAACAGGCCACAGCAGACCTGGAGCGCCCTGGAGGGCAAATCAAACATAATGCGCTGAAAGAACGAGGTATATACGCCAGAGCCAAGATCGAGCAGACGAGCAGACGAGCAGACAAGCAGACAAGCAGACGAGCAACCGAGGCGACGTGAATGCGCCTCGCATCGTCGGGGCGACTGCGGGAATAGGTAGGACAAGAAACGGTCGTAAGGCTACGTGGGCGATCACATGATGGTGCAGTCGGCCTTGGACGAAGAGCGACGTGATTTTTGGCGTTCGATTGCGGACCGCGGTGTGGGCGTCACCTGGCCAGTTGACACACCGCCTTTGGTGGTGTGTTTGGCAGATAGCGCTTCAGCGCGTGCGCCGGACGTGACGACGCCAGAGCTCAGACGACGACGGAAGCGCTCCTTGGAAGGACGAGCGTGCAGCTGCTCGACGGGTAGCACCGGCGTTGAAGCGTGCGGATGCGCCTGCTGCGCTTGGTGCTGCTGCGCCGACGAGCCACGAGAACTCGAGTGGCCCAGCAGGATGCCACCAGCGCTCGAGATGCTGCTGGCGCCACTGATGCTGCCGTAGCTCATCGAGCTGTGCCGCCTTGTACCGTGCAGAGCTCCGTTGCCGTATGGGCTCCGCATCGCCTCGGGGGTTTCCGCAGGCGGAGGCGACGGCGAGCGTTGTCGACCGGGAATCAACGAGATGCGACGCTTGCGTACAGCAGCTTGGTCCTTGGCCGGCTTAGCTGCAGTAACGCCGTTGCCGGTGGGAGGCGAAGGCGACCCCCTCACCTCAGTCTCGGAGCTCGCCGATGCAACCAAGCCCAGCTGCGGCTGCGAATCCGCCGTCGGAGACTTGGACTGACGCTTCATGCCAAAAGGAAAGCGGAAGTTGATCGGAACCGCAGCGTTGGGCGCGCCGCCAGCAAGCATGGGCGACACAGGCGCCAGTTGCGCTGCTGACGACATGGGGCTCGTCTGGTCCATAGACGCCCTCTGCTGGAACAGAAGCAGCTGAGCACGCAGATTGCAAGGCGAAGGTGCGTGAACGGCACACCTTGCGTGACATACCAGTCCGCACTCTTCGCACAGCACCGCATGCTTCTTGACCGGCTCGCGGCAGATCTTGCACACTACCGCCTTGCTGAACGTGCTCTTGACGAATGCGTGCGGCTTGGCTTCTTCCTCAGCCATCAGACCCAGATCGAGCATCGACGTTTCGCCCGCGGGCAAAAACACGGTCGGATTCGCAGGCGTCAACGCGGGCGACTGGGCTTGGTTTTTCGAAGAGGTGTCGACGCTAGGCAGCGGATTTGAATGAACAGCGGGGGAGGTCGTGGGCGAGACGCCATTGGCCATCTCGGTGGCTACAGCCGCCAAAGACTCGGCAGGGGAGGTGTTGGCGCGCAGCGCTTCCAGCCCCGGACGTTGCAGAGTAGGTGCAGGGGACGACGTCGACCTCTCCATCGCAGGCTGCACCGCGCGTTCGTCTTCTTCGAAAATGCGCGGGTCGAGACGTCTAGCATCTGCGCTAATGCGACGCAGAAACGGAACGCTGTCCTGCGGTCGCAGCTCCCGCAAATCCTTGTGACCCGACCATACCTGTTGCATCCATTCGTGCTCAAAGAGCATCTCGGCACTTGGGCGCTTAGCCGGATCTTTGTTGAAGCATTGCATCAGCAGATCACGCAGCGCATCCGAGCACTTTTCGGGAATGGGCGGGCAGTCATCCTCGACGATCCTGAACATGGCCGACATGGCAAGCATGTCGTAGTAAGGAGGCTTGCCGGTCAGCAGCTCGATGATGGTGCAACCCAGCGACCAAATATCGGCAGCTGTGGTGACGCCTTTGAGCTCGATGACTTCGGGCGCCATCCAGTTCGGTGTGCCGATCGCATCGTTCTTGTTGCCCATCTTCTTGACCGCTTTCAGATTGAGTGAAACACCGAAATCAGAAAGCTTGACGTTGCCTTGTTTGGTGGTCAAGATGTTGGCAGCTTTGAGGTCGCAATGCACGACGTTCTGGCCGTGGAGGTAGTTGAGACCCTCCAGGATCTTGACTACATAGCTTGCGACAAGCTTTTCGGGAAAGTTACCGAAGGCCTTGAGCGTGTGAAGCAGCGAACCATTCTCCACGAACTCGAGAATGATGGAAACGACGTCAGGTCCACGCACGAGGCCTTCATACTTGACCACGCTCGGGTGGGTAAGGCTTTTGAGAAGATCAACTTCGCCCATGAGATCATTGATCTCTTCGTCGGTACGACCCTCGAGCTTGATCCTCTTGACGGCGACCATACGTCCCGAGTTGAGATTCAAAGCGCGGTACACGGACCCAAATTGACCGCGACCGATGCAGTTGCCCAATTGGTATGTAACGCTCGGTTTGCCCTCTTCGGCGACTACGATCTTGTGCTTCGGACCGGTGGCGTCGCGACTAGCTCTGGTAGTCGTTGACCCACTCTCATCCGTAGGTAGACTGCCGAGTGTGTTGGTGTAGATCGAGCCAATCTCGGAATCAAAGCGACTGCGTGATGTCGAGATGTAGGATCGCTCATCCACCGAGGGATCTGGCGAACGTCCGCCGACGGAAGTAGGACGACTCATGGAAGGGAGATGCAAGTCAGACGAGTAACGCATGTGTCGGAAATGTGGCCGAGAAGAGACTTTGGACGAGCTGCTGCTGCCGTTGGTGGCGATTGCGGTCGAAGGACCTGATGCCGTCGAGATTGTGTCGCTGACGCCTGCATTCATCGAGAGGTGGCGCGCCATCCTGCGAGCACCTGGAGAATCGTTTGCGCCGCGTGGGAAGGGAACTCGGGACGATGCTAACGCGTCTGACTCGCCATTTGCCTGCGAGCCGAGGTTGAGCAAGGATTCGCGCGAAGGATTGAGCAGCGACGGACCAGCGTAGAGACGAGCGCTATGACGTCGGGTCGGAGCATGCCGGGTGGGGCTTCCCGAGATAAAGAGATAATCGTCGAGATTCTCGGTCGATCCGATGACCGCCCTAGGAAGCTGGCCGAGCGCCAGCTCCTGACTGATACGCTTCTGCGATGTGCTGCGAGCCAGCAACGGCGGCTTGACGGCAAAGCTCTTGGTGGATTTGTCTGATTCGCTGCTTCCTCTTCTGACCTGGCTTAGCTCCATCGATACGGATGGAGTGCTAGAGGTGGAGAATGATTCTGCGGTGGGCAAAGAATCATCATTGGTTACCACACCATCTTCGGGCTCTTCAGCGACACCCGTCAGGCTGATGACCGACTCGCTCAACTTGCGATCACGATATGGTAGACGATTATCGTCGTCGGCGCTGTAGCTGTTCTGCTTGACTGAGTCGGCAAATGTGATGGATGATCCTTTCGGCTTTGGGTGGCCGAGCTCGATGGAGCGACGCTTAGCATCGAAGGACGTGGAGGTGTAGCGTGAAGAGTCAGACTTGCCTATGAGAATGCGTTCTGCTTCGCGTCTGTTCTGTTGGATGCTTAGTACGGCCCTCTTTGGCGTGTCATCATTCAGAAAGAGCTCCGAGCTATTCTCGATGCACTCTAGATCGCCGTTGCCGACTGGGAGCATCTTTCGGTCCTGCGCGCGTGGCGTAGTGGGAGGAGTCATCGAGGTCGTTCTGGGCTCAATTTTGATGGCGTTCGCTCGAGCCGCTGTCACCTTGGAGCTGCGCCTAGCCATCTTTTCTGTTGCTTGAAGCGTGTGGACGACGCGAAGAAGGCCGCCGACGGTGCTGTCGGTAAGATCAAAGGTCTGAAACAAGTCCTTGGAACGAAGGCCCAGATGGTCGCGTGCAGCTCTCAAGAACCTGGAAATGTTGTTGGACTTGACCCATTCGAGGTCTCTGCGGTCGATGCGGTCGACACTTCCGGGTCGGAGCCGATTCGCGAGCAGGCACAGCAGAACTCCATCGGCGATGCTGTGCCAAAAGCTCGATGCCTCGCTGTGTAAGTCGTGCACTTCGAGGCTCGCCTGCGAAACCAGTGCAGAGATGCGCGGCTTGTCGGAAGCGTCTCCGGGCTCTGCGATACGACCGAGCTCGCGAATCATAAAGGAGCGGGCCTTCCGAATGCTTTCGAGCGCAGCTTGTGGCGATGCTAGCTCAGACAAGTCAAACGATGCTGTGGTGGCTGAGGAGAGGCCGGTGTAGTTGCTCTGAGATAACAAAGTGGTGCCAGATCCGACTGTCGCGTCACTCATCTGGCTACGCTGGACCGATACTTGCGTTGAGGAATTTGCTCCGGATGCGTCGAAATTTTGGTTGAGCTTTCGAGATGGGTCGCTCTGCTGGCGATGGCGTCGGAACCAAGTGCCTGCTGACGACTTGGGCTCAGACTTGGTCGGAGATGATCGCACATTGATGTCCTTTGGCGGGCTAAGAGTGTCGGTGCTCGTGTTCAGAATGGACCAGGATGCTCTTGATACCTCCGAGTCCGCACTGCGAAGAGTGGAGGTACTCTTTTTGCGGAAACAGTGGACTTGAGGATTTGCGTCGGGTTGTGAGCTGTCTTCGCACGCGTCAACGGCGCTCATGGCTGCAGCAAAGCTGGAGTAGGCGAGTCCGGGTGAGACGCCTAGGCGCGAGGAAGCATTATCAGTGTGCGAGGATGCTTGTGTCTGTCCTTCGCTGCCTGCGCTAGAAACTGCGTCGTTGGAGTGGGCGCGCGAGCCGCGTACCAGCTTGCGCAAGAACGACGGTTCTTGGGTGTCGAGCATGGGGTCTGACGCTAGATGCAGCTCGGGGGTGGATAGCGAGGCTACTTCGAGATTGGTGAGATGCTGATTTCGAGTAGCTTTCCTCCTGCGTTCTGCCGACTTCTTATGCGCTAGTGGACGACTGGGCGAACCTGGACTTGAGGGTGGTAAAGGAAGGGCTAAGTGAGCGTAGGATCTGGGGCTCGCGGGAGCGGAGACGTTGGAAGCGGACTGGGAGGGGGTGATGGAAGCGTCTGACGACCTAGTTTCCGAGGCGAATGAGTGGGACGTGCTCGTTATTGACTCGTCATCGATATTGTAAACACGACGATGAGGAATCGAAGGCGAGTGCGGCGTGCCGCGAAGGCGAAAAGGGGATGTTGGGGTTGATGGAGATGGAACCGACTTTGCCGAGCGCAGCGGTCTGCCATTGGCCAAGCTGGCATCGGCAAATGAGGCTGGCGACATGCGGTGCGAGTCTGCTGAGCGATGGTCCATGTTGACGAAATCCGTGGCCGGTGGCAAGATGGCAGCTGTTGCGGCGGCCATAGTCAGAATGGTGTCGAAGTTGAGAGCTAAATGAGCGGGCGGATAGGCTGCGGTGGATGCTCGACAAAGGATGAGGCAGAAAAACTCAGTCGACCTCCATGCCTGCTCAATCGAGCTCGTGTTGGGTGCTTCTTGTCGGCAGCTGAAGACTGTGGGGAAGCCAGAAATAGGTCACGAGCAGGGTTGACCGCAGAGGAATGAGGTTGTGACTATCAGTACTTGCAGCAAGAGGCTAGATCACCCGCGGTTTGCCAGAGCCCGCCGGGAAGTAAGCAGTCACTTACTTGACTCTTGATTCACGCTATGCAGCAGTTGCTCGAGTCACAATAAACTCAAAGTTTCGAGTGTGGGATGGCGCCAATCCCAGGCCTGCAAGTAGTGGCGTTGAGATACCAGTGTGATGAAGCTGAGAGCAGATGGACGACTCGGAAAAGGCGTATGGCCTTGTTGTGATGCCAGTGCAGTCGATCAAGGCAATCGACGATCTGAAATCTCGGAAGCGGTCGATTGCATCGACGGCTCGAAGGAGGCGACCAAACGCGTGGGCGAAAGACGGCAGAAAGCAGAAATCAGCAGCCGTGTTCGCTGCTCGATTGTCTGTTTATCGCGCCAAAACGTTGAGGAAAAGGTTGTCGATGAATCGGAAAGAGTGAGGCTCAACGTTTCATACGAGCGAGCGCAGAAAAGCTCTTTCGGCGTGATTAGTAAGGTTGATTGGATGCCGACACGTAGACGATCGAGCCGTTCAGCTCGAAAGCGAGCGAGGCTAGTGGTGAAGTGCGCTTGAGGATGGAGCGTCGACGCTGAACTGACTCGTCTGCAAAACAACCAAGGGTTTGCGGTGAGTTGATGGTGTATGCTGTACCAGAGCTTGTTTGGTTGCGGCTGAAGAGATGAAGCGGCGTAGAATGCAAAGGATCTAAGACAACGTAAAGATCGAGATCGATGACGATCAACGATGGTCGCTTCTCGGATTGACGCCAAGCTACGACGTCCTGCCAAGAATGGTAAGCAGGTGCAGCTCGGTCGCAAGAGCTGGACTTGCGCAGCGTCCCGATGCGATGAGGAGGTGGTCGAGACGCTGGTCAGAACGGCGGTGAGGTCAAGAGGAACGGAGCGCACGCTGGGATGGTCTGGGCTAGTCAAGTGAATAGGATGACGCCAACTTTGTAGCATGTGTGTGTCCACCTACGTGAAACAAAGCAGGGGCAGTGAACAGTGAACAGAGTGACTGAATCGAGAATCATAATCCAAGCCACACGGGAGCGCGTCGAGTACCACCGCCCGCAGCTCGGAATCATCACAATGAAGCTTGCGAGCGTGCTTGCGTGCAAATCGTGAATGTGAAGCGCAAAGCGTCGAATGTCCAGCACCAAGCACCAAGAGGCATGTGGACTGTGTTGGACTGGCTACATGTGAAGCAACTCTCCGTCACCTTCTGCGAAGCACAACAGACGCGGTCAAGCTTCCCGAAAAGGTGTTTTTTTTTCTATCACTTTTTGTTTTATTTTACCCTGCTTCCCTCGGAAGCTTGAATTCTATTCTGGGCCCAGGACAAACAGGAGACCAAACGAAACACCGAGGAACGTTGGGCATCGGTTGTTGCGTTTGAAGATGACCAACACACACACACACACACACACAATCACAAATGCTGATTTCAGGATACTTGCATGAAGAGAAATCGTGAATGAGAATTGGGCCTCGACTCACATCCGCACTCACTGCTAGTTCGCCGACACCCATTTCCTCGTCTCGGTCTATGCTTGTCTGTGACTGACTGCTCTTCGCACACAACTACCTGTCAGCAACTATAACAGCAACAGTCTTGAGTAGCTGCAATAGCAGAAGTCTGAGACAATCTTGCATCTGCGTGTGCTGACGTCTCGAAAACATGGTACGCTGTACTCTTACCACACCCGACCATATCTAATGCTCGCTTCTCATCGTCGATAAGGCAGGCACCAACAGTACCAAAGCATGAGCGCAGAAACTTCCATGCTCTTGTCATTGCTTGCCCTTTCGAGTTTGCGGCATTTGGCTTGAGTTCGGGCCGGTCTCACTCCAGAGTATGTTACTGCTACTGCTACCGCTCCCGCTGTTTGCATTGAAGACATCGCGATCGCGATCGGCTCGGAGGTGGGGGGTCGAGTCAGCAAGAGGCGCCCGCTGACGTTGAACGATGAAGTATGACGTTCAAAGTGGGCTCAGTGAATGCAAACCCGACTTCATTCGACTTTCCTGCAAGGAGAGCGCGAACGCAATCGCACCAGGACAATGTTTGGCTTCATTTGCGGTCAAGCATACAATCCCACAGCATGGCGCGAATATCACAATGTCCGCAGCAAATCGTTCGGCTCGCATCTTGGAGCCATATTGGCGCGATTGATGACTGATTTAAGCAAAGTTTTCCCATCCACACAGGTCTCACCAGGAGGCGTAGCTCGTTTGCACTCCCGTCATAGCAACGCGCTTCTGCCAGATTGGCGCTCTGAGCTTCTCCCCCGGAGTGCAGTGGCCGTCGATGCGATTTTTTAGATTGATCAAGGTCATCATCGGAGCTAAGCGAAGCAGTCTACTGTGTCTTTTTCCTGGTTCGGTAGAATGAATGGCAGCTACAACAAGCGCGTGATGAGCTCAGGGTGCACCCTCGGCTACACGTAGGTGAATTCAGAAACCGAGTCCAAGTAGAATTACAGCAAGCTAGCCGCGTGCTCAACCACTTGTGTTGCACCACGCCCGTTTGGCAGCGTACACGATAACTTAGTCACCTAGAATCGAGGCATATCGAGGCGTACTTTTGATGAGAAAATCGATCCGCTTGCCTTCAAGCAAGACTCGGATCAGAAGAGCTCGAGTTGTGGGTTCTTAGACGGGGCGTTGGACATAAACGCCCATGTGAAACCTTTGGTTTGTATTTTACAAGCGATCCGTGATCAAGAGAAGTTCGACTTGGGGATACGGATGAGCCGAGTGCAAACGCGAAAGCGAAAGTAAACCCCTGAATGCAAAGAGAGAGCGCGCACTTGCAAGCCAGGTTCCCGTCGGAGAGAGCGTTGCTGCTCCTCAAAATCATGAATCACGAACTGTTGCAATGCAAGCAGCGAGCTCGTCTTGAATCTCAAAGCAGGCGTGACAGGTGACAGAATATAACGCCGTCCGCTGCAGGGTTTGAGCTTCGACTCTTCCTTTCAAAGTAGTTATGCAATCACGAAATTGTAAATTGCTCAGCGTCGTTTGGTTTCTCGAAAGAGGCAGCCAACCGACTGCTGACCGCGGTCCTCCCTACACCTTGGCCTGCCTGCCCAACACACTGGCAAAGGAACACTACGACAAGCAATCACGAATCTTCACGCTGCCGACAAACGAGAAATTTCCTGATCCCAAGCCGCGCTACAAACAAACTCGGTTGCCGTCCGTGGTCGCTCTCTCTCTCTCTCTCTCTCCAATTCCGACATACCTGCACAAGCTGACCGGCCAACCTCTGCTATCTGCGGAAGAAAGCGGGTTAACAAGTCACCTGCACGCTTCAACAGCCTGCATTTCTCCTTCGAATGGTGTCTGCTCTCGGCAGCCTGTATACCTTCTAGCCAGACACGAATCACTTTTCGCGCACCTTGGCGAGGGCCACCTTGTAAGTATGTTTGCAACAATCACAGTTGCACAGAGCGATGAGCGGGGGATCGACATGTTGAATTCACTCAACGATCTCAATTAGGGGCGTTTATGACTGCATACATTGTGTGGACCCTGTCAACCAGTCTCTTGAACGGAAGCGTGGATGTTTCTTGGGTGGAAATTTTCGCGCCCGTTTGCTTGCCGACGCAACTCACGATCGTCTAGGCTCTGGCTCCGTCAAGCACATTCTCGTGTAGCATGGACTTGACTCGACCCGAACCGCTCTCACCCAGAAGCCGATGGCACGAAAGTGGATCGATATCCTTGCACGATATCGGCTTTTTGACAAGCGGAAAGTTCGAGGTTAGTCGACCTTGTGGCTGGTGACTGCTTCACGATATGGTCGTGAGTAATTCCGCATGGCGGACTCCGGCAAATGATTCACAATCGTGATTCGTGATTGTTTTTGCACGCAACACGATCCAGTCACAACTGCTGCAAGTCTCGCCCGGCTGAGCGACTTCTTCATGCTTCTTTCCTGGTTCCGAATCGCTCAGTCGGACTTGTGTGTCTGTAGCGTAAAGTTGATGCACGGATCCTTGGCAGGTCCTTGTCTGCCTCTTCTGAGTTGCTTCATTTTGCTTGGCACGTTGGTCCACACAGCCCACCGCAAGGGTCATTCTGAGAGTCGCTCACTTGGAATGTGCGTAACCAACCGACGAGCACCAACGGTGAGCCTTGAGCCAATTGCGCGGGGCTATCTCGTATCATTGTGATTGTGTCAGACCGCCCGCCACGTTCAGCCACCGTGATACCGATTCAAAGTCAGCTCTTTTGTCGAGAAACGGCAAGAGCGAGTGCGCCAGTGCCAATCACATTTCTGGTCAGCAGTCACGAGTGTGGGTATGCATCGGAGCAAGCCGTCTCTCACTTGGCCCTTACCTCGCCTCGCTCTGGCTCCCCGCAATTTTTTTTGCGTCTACAACGTTTAGCAAGCAGCCGAAGCGCGTCTCCTGCTGCTGCCAGGGACCCTTTTCGTGTTTCACCATTCACCATTGGGACCCTGAATTGGCCTTTTACGCCTTTGTTTCAGTGTCACTGCCCAGCGCGCGTAAAATCTGAGAGAAGGAGGAGGCTTCCATCCTTTTCCGCGCGAAGGGCTCCTCGGTTGTGACATGTCTCTTATCGGAGAAAGTGACAGCGCCGTGTCAACATCGAGCCTCGACGACGCAACAGCGTGCACCATAGCCAGGCACATCCGATGTCATTCAGATTGGGTTCGCTAGACTCGGATTTCGCTTTGTTACCAGCTTGCGTTTTTGCTCCTGACGCAGGCGCCAAACGATCGTGCTTTGTGGTTGTCAGGCCGAGAGTATGTACGTCCCGATCGCCAAGCCGTTAAATAATAACGAATATATGCACCTTTCCTGCTCGCCGCCTTCTGTGAAGCTCTTTTGCACCGCCTCCATTGATGACAGATTCGCATCTTCTGCTCGCGCTCCTTGTTGAAGGATATCCATCTCCAGGATTCATTTCTGCCTCGCTTCCGTGGTACAACCCGCATACCTGGACCCTGGTTTCGGCAACGTTGCCCTGACTCTCGCAACCCGCTCCGTCCGCTCAGTGATAGCGTCGAGACAAGACGTCCTGTCCGACGAATGCAAGATGCCATCATCTCATCTCGCGGCCGTACACCAAAACGTCCTGTGCGACCAGCCATCATTCCTTGCGTCCTCCTCGCTTTTCGATAAGGACCCTTTCTCATTCCCCTGCTTTGTATTTTAGGCTGCTTCACTCTGAGACATGGCTATCATAGTACCAAGCCCCTTTTCTCTCGCAAAGCTGATTGGTTCCGAGTCCAATCAGCTGGGTTCAGTTGTGCCTTGTCTCCTGTCCTTGTTCTACTGTACACATACTCCGCATCAGCCTGTTTGCTACCCAGAAGCGGTATCGTTTTCGTGACACTCCACGACTTACGCAATCCAAGCAAAATCTACCCAATCACTTTCCCTCGAGTTCCGGCCCCACATCGTTGAGAGGACTCGAGCTTCTCTCTGGGAATGGCTTTACCGCCCATTCTGCTTGATGTGGCTTTTACGCGGTCAGAGTGAGTCGTTGGACCCCGCATTCCAGGTTTCGTCGATTTCATGGACGACTCTGTCTGGGCAAGTTGAATGTCGGCGCCACCGGGAATGCGCACTTGACTTTCAGCATCTAAACAACACCAACAATCGCAAATGTTTGAGGCTTTCTTTGCTTTTGCATCACATGGTCCACCTTGTCTTGCATGTATGGTAAACCTGCAGCATGGCATCATTTGGTGTGTAGGAGCTTGCGCAAGGCGCTCATCGCGCCGATGTGCGCAAACAAGGGAGACAATGAAAGCCCTGCTGTGTCTGAAGCGGGATTGCGCTGCATATGAAGGCTACGACTCATCTCTAGACCTTTTCTTCCTGACTGACTCATTCGAAGCTTGATTCATAATTCTCGTAGCCAACCCTCCACCTCTGCGGGTTGCCTTTATACGCTTCCCGATACAGTGAGCTTCCGTCATTGACGAGGACTAGCCGCGAGGTTAGCTCACATTGCCAAATAGGTGGTTACCCTTGACAGTCCATCGTTTGAATTCATGCTTGCATTTTCTTAAAACGAAACCGCCACCAGGAGCTGCTCAAAAGGATCGATCCGGTATGTCTCTCTATCAAACCAATCAGCTGCGGGGCAAGCTGCCTCGCTACAAGCAAGCCCATTCCAGTTGTGTAACTTCACACAGCATCGACAGTCTGCCAGAGTTATGCGATCAAAGGTTGTCGAATTCACAGAATGACACATAAGGATGTCTTGATGGATATGCTGATAGATTGCAACGATGAGGACAGGCAAAGAGGCCAAGACGTTGCTGCTTGTGGAGCGAATCACGAATCCATCTCGCTAACGCATTCCCAGGCACCCTTAAGGTTCTCCTTCCACAAGGTAATCTTGCCGTCACCGCAGCTAACCGCCAGCACGTTGCCGCTGACACTCCAGCTTACTCTCCAGACTGTGTCGGGGAACTTGTTGCTACCAGCACCGGCTGCTGCTGAGGCCGAGATCGGATTCAAGGCGGTCTTGGACCAAGCTGCCGTGGGCGAGTCCTGGGTCCAGATCAAGACGGTCCGGTCCTGCGAAGCGGTTGCGAGGTAGCTGCGGGGCAAGCCGACGTTGGGAGCAAATGCTACATCGCGCACCCAGTCCGAATGGCCCTGGAGCGCTTCTACCTCGACAAAGCGGTTGGCCTCTTGGCTGAATTCCCAGATCTTGACCGTGTTGTCGCAGCCTGCCGAGGCGAAGCGCTTGACGAGCTTTGCCTCGCCGTTGGATGCAGCACCAGCGTTAGCACCTACAGACTGTGCTGAAATCAAAGAGCCTGGAACCACAGCAGGAGCCCAGGACACTGCGTTACAGCCGACAGGGTGAGCAGCTACCAAGTCGACCGCCCAGGTCCCGTCGTTGTTGAAAGTGAGAACCGAGACGTTGCCGTCAGAGGAAGCGCAGGCAAGGATGGAGCCAAGTTCGTGAGGAGCCCAAGAAATCGAGTTCACCGACGCAGTGTGCAAAGTGTGCTCCTTGATCTTGGTCCAGCCGCCAGCCGAAGATGTAGGAGCTCCATAAGCGGATTGCGAGCCGTACGGAGCCGAAGCGCCGATCGAAGCACCTGCGCCGTTGTCTTTCCAGATGACCACCTTTCCATCGTAAGAACAGCTGGCCAGAATATCACCAAAAGTTGGGTGTGCCCATGCAACCTGCCAGACGGGTCCCTGGTGACCGTGAAGCGTCTCTGCAGTGGTGGAGGGAGTGCCGTTGACAATATCAAACACCTTGACGGTGCGGTCAGAAGAGCACGTCGCGAGACGCTTGCCGTAGAAGTCGAGTTGCGCATCGTGCACCATGTCTTCGTGTTGAGTCTCGATGTTCTTTGGTCGTTCTGCAGAGAGCGAGAGCCCTGCAGAGGACGATGTGACGGTGGTCATAGTGAGCGAAGCTCTCGGTCGCACGGATGGTTGTGAGGTTTGATGCTGCGTTTCAGCGGTTGAACAGTTGATCAAGCGAGGCGCTACAGTGTGTATCAAGCGTGCGTGATGCCGAGGCGAATGGCGATGACGAATGCAGCGCGGTTGAAAATATGGTGGTGTTGCGTGTATCGAGATGCGAAGATTGGTTTTCGACGTTCCAGCGCATCGGCCGTTCAATACCTGCGGAGCACAGACACTTTCAAACGCGTTGCATTCACGATTCAGTCACGATTACACCCAACCTCTCGGCCGTACTGCTCCCACGACACAGATCACAAATTGTAAGGACGGTGTAACATCCTCATCAAAATCACACGAATCGTGAATTCGTGAATTGAATCACGAATTCACGATTCACGATTGGAAGGCCGGCAATTTACCCGACCAGCTTCACGCTTCGGTGAAATCACAAATCACGAATCAGTCAAGTTATCATTCGTGATTCACGAATGTTGCCATCTTTTGTGCGACCCTCCCCTCCTGCTGCGTCCCCACAGCGAATCGAAAAAAGTGCAAAGTTGGGCAACCATTCACCGAAACCAACTGTTGTGCTTCGACTCGACTCAGCTCTGATCGTTTTGCTCTGTCATTTCTCCAAGCTCCTTGCTGTCATTCACGATTATCGCTGCAATTAACTACAAGGGACTTCGGAAGAGCCGGATCTTACGCTGCCTTGCCAGCATCACTTCCAATCGCCATGCAAAGACCCTCAATGTCTTCGCAGCGGAGCAATGAAAGGAGCCCACTTCTCTCGGCTCAACCGTCTTCGTCCTCATTTGCGCCCGACGAGTCGATCCCGCCTCGTTCCTTGACGCCATCATACACACCAGCAGCCTCTTCTCCCAGACCGCGCAAGCTGTCAGTCACTACAAAAAGCTCTCTCGATTACCAAGCCACGCCCGAGACAGCGCGGCTCCTCGATCGGACGCTGAACAGCTCCCCCTCTCAAGATCGCATCGAGCCACACGCGTCCTCCTGTGATATTGAGCGTGGAAGCTCGTCGCAAGATGCAGATCGCACCAATGAGCTCCCCTTTCCGTCTCAGACAGACCCTTCTAGACCGTTACGGCCAAAGAATTATCTCATCAAGAAGAATGCTTCGAAAGTGAGAAGTTTCGTCAAACGCAACGAGGGCATCTGCCTGCTAGGATTCGCACAACTCTTCTTCTCCACCATGAATTTTTTCTTCAAGCTGATCAACCTCTTACCTCTTGAAGAAAGTGCACCTGTCACCGCGCTCGAAATCATCTTCATCCGCATGTCCATCACCTGGGTCGGCTGTGTCGGCTTCATGCTCGCCTCGGGAGTCGAAAACCCATTCTTGGGCCCCAAGGAGGTACGCAAGCTCTTGGCACTCCGAGGGTTTGTCGGCTTGTTCGGCTTGTTCGGACTCTACTATTCGCTCCAGTACTTGTCGCTAGCAGACGCAACCGTCATCACCTTTCTGGGTCCATTGGCGACTGGTCTTCTCGGTTTCATCGTTCTCGGCGAGCCTTTCACATTTCGTGAGGCAATGGGCGGAATTGTCAGCCTTTCGGGCGTGGTTCTCATCGCTCGGCCCGCTTTCATATTTGGCAGGAAGGCTGCTGATTCCGATCTAGATCAAATACCCAGTCTCGACCTAGTCAACACCACAGCTGCCAGTGGTACAAATGCTACGGTCCAAGCTAGCTCAGCTGTCGTCAAGCATCTCTTGCACAACCTAAGTTCGATTGACATGCTGAGACGGAGCAGTGGTGCAAATGGTACATCCATGGACGCAGCCGATGGCGTCGTAACCATCGATGGCGTTACGGAGAAGCAACGTCTATTCGCTGTCGGTCTGGCATTGCTTGGTGTCTGTGGTGGTGCAGGAGCCTACATCACCATCCGTGCCATCGGCCGTCGAGCATCTGCGACCCACTCGGTCGCCTACTTTTCTCTCTACTCGACCATTGTCAGCGCCTTGCTCATGTGGTCCACAGGCACCCAGTTTGTGCTGCCAACACAACCAAAGTGGATCCTGCTCCTCGTTTGTGTCGGCATCTTCGGTCTCGCCGCTCAGATCCTGCTGGCCATGGGCCTTCAGCGAGAAAAGGCAGGTCGAGCCGTCTCTGTCACATATCTCCAGATCGTCTACGCAACTCTGTACCAGCTCGTCTTCTTGCACATTCCCATCCAGCCGCTCAGCGCCATCGGCATGGTCGTCATCCTCATCTCCGCCGGCTGGGTCGCGGCTGGCAAATCCTAGAGCGCCTTTTACGTCATAGTCTTGCATAAGTTATCCTGACAAAACTTGCAATTCCATCTGCATTCACGATTGACACAAACAAATTCATTTCAGATGCTCCCACTGGCCTTTGGCCTTCCTTGATCACCTCATGAGGAGTCGCAGACAGGCATTTTTCAAACGCGTCATTCCACGTGGCTCTTTGCCGCGAAAGCTAGCATTTCACTTGAACTGCATCAGCGAATCAGCGAGAGCGATCGAAGCTTTGTAAGAGCCTGGTTTAAGACGGTCACTCGTCACGAGGAGGCAGACCAGAGGACGGGCCAGATGGCCACCCGACAAAGGCACTGACTGGATGCGGTGCGGTCTTTTCCGCCGGTTGGTTGATGGGCAGATCCGAGATCCATCCGGGCTTCTTGTCCCTATCCAGATCGTCTTCGAACTCGTCCTCCTCCTCATTGCTGGCGGTAGACTCTCCAAGTGCTTCCGTGCCGAGAAGCTCGGCACCGGCGACACCAGCGATCAGATCGAGACCACTCGTCAACTCCTTGTCTGCTGGACCGGTCGCTGCGACGCCCTGTGTGCCCGACCGTTCTGCAGCGCCATGCGAATGCGACGAAGAATCTTGTGCGCCCGTCGCGCCGTGCTTGTGATGCCTCTTCTTCAAGCTGAGGTCGAGTCGCCGGAAGGCAGACTGCATGATCTGAAGTTGTCGATTGGACGCTGTGAACCGATCCGACAACTGCCGCAGTAGATCATAAGCGAGTACGAGGAGCTCCTGCGCCTCCTTGAGGATGGCAATCGAGTTGGGATCCTGAGAGGGATCCATGAGTCGTGAGGTGATGTAGATAGCAGGAATTAAACCTCGCCCTGTTTGACTTAGTTGGTACGACATGACCGAGCCGAAATCGGTGTATTCCCCGCGTTGAATCATCTTGCGTTGCGAGAGGAGGAGCTCTCGACACCACTTGACCATCTCATCGCGGTAATCTATCCTCGGCGGCTGGCGTGACAGATTTGTGTTTGCCATGCAGAAGAGGTGTCTATAGATGAAGATCTTGATAAAAGCAACTGTTGTGCGTAGTCTTTCGATGTGTGCTTGGTACATAAGATCATCCTCATGTGCGGATGTCGGTCTCGGAGTATCTGCAAAGCGAAAGTCGTCTACGACTGCTCTTGACGATAATTATCAAAGAAGAATCAAAGAAGAGAGCGAGAACAAGTTTGATTGTCAGTCAGAAACGTGGCAGAAGTTGCGAAGCTATTAGAGAATGCAACACATACGCTCGAGCTCTTCCTCGAATCCGATGGCCTCATGATCGGCCATGCAATTGTCGTCGTGGTTTTCCGATTGTCTGGGTCGCTTAGGCTTTTTGCGCATGACTCGCTCGAGAGCTGCTGAAGCACTGCATGCCGGAAGGTTGATCTTATCAATGACGCGTTCGAGAACGCAAAAGAGGCGAATGGCGGCGCGGTGCCATGGTCGAAGTGTACAGGCACGATCGAAAGATGTTGCAGCCGGCAATCTCTCGGTGTATTCGTCCGAGTCGACATCAATTTCGGGGACATCCATGTCAGAGAGACGAAGCATGACGGGACGTCCGTACGCGGCCGAGATTTTGTCGCCGCAGTAGACGGCCCAAACAGTGCGGCGACGGGCTTCGATTTCAGAAGGAGTGAAAGCGTCGGTGTAGGTCTCTGCGGACCGATGGAGACCCACGTCAAAGCACTTTGACACGCAACCGTTCATGAGATAATGCGCCCTTGTCACGCCGAAAGGACCCGAAGCGCCAAAGCAATAGTGGGAAAGATAGAACAGAGCCTGGATGTGATTCAAGCTGGCCCAATCCGTGCTTCTCGGTGCCAGCCTGCGAATTTCGAGGTAGAGCTCAAAAAAGCCGAAGCTGCGAGCCCATTCTGCCGCGTGTCCGCCTTTGGCGCTACCTGCTTCCTGGCGCGCAGCTATTGCACAACACGCAATGACGAGGCAGACGAAGGTTGGATTTTGGCGTTCGTTCTCGTTTTTGAGCGTGGCAAGAAACTCGGAGAGGATGAAGGTTGGCCATAATACATACGTGGTGGAGAGGAACGTGTGTAGGAGGGAACGTCGATGCTGCTGTGGGATTTTGGTGCCCATGAACGCCCACAAATCTTCGGGTGGAGGACCAGAGTCGAGGCAGGTCTTGGCGGGCTGGTCTTGACCGGATGGAGTCGCAGAAAAATCGGCATTTCTATTAGCAGAGACGCGAGTAGCGCTTCGAGAGCGGCTATGACGGTGATCCTGTGGGTGAAGAGGGGCTATCGCTGGTGAAGTCTCAGCCGAGGAGTTGCTGGCGACTGAAAGGGTAGGTTTGGTCGGGATTTGCATTGAAGGGAAGCGATCTGGTGCCAGCCCAGCCGATGCATCAAAAGTAAAAGCGACATTGAGCGAAGGAGCACCGCTCAACGACCAGTCAGCCGCAAGAGAGTCTGGGAAGGTTCCCATGGGTGCTCCAAGGCCGGTGCTCATGTGGCTGCCGTGAGAATGGGGCGAAAGTGACTCGTTCTCCAGCGCGAACATTTGCATGTTGACGCCATCCTGATTTTCGCCCTCGAGGACTTGCCAGAGGGCGTCGAGGAACTGTTCGTTAGCCAATTTGTGATATTCGTGAAGATAGGAAAGCGTGCCAAGTCCTGAAGATAGGGAGAGCGCTTTAAGGTGACCAAACTCGTTGCGATAGATAGAATCGTATGGGTAAGCAAGGTATCTATGTCGTCGAGGATCAGGCTTGGGTGGCCATGCCACAGTGTGACTAGATCGCTCGTACGGCGTGTTGGGCCAGGGTATCGCAGATCCAGAGCGCTCTGCCGTACCATCTACATCGGCAGATGGCCTGTCGGTGTGACTGCTGCGTGTGCGAGCCGAGCCATGAGCTTGGAAGTGATTGTCTGCGTTGGGCCAGCTTTCTGCAAAGGGGTCAGAGACTTCCGATAAAGAAGACCCGGCCGGATGAGCAAAGGCAGATTGGTCGTAAGGGTCCTCGCCAGGGCGCCAGTCTCTGCAGACGATGCCCAATGAGGTGCATTTCTTGCAGGGCCTGAGATCGCCGCACTTGATCTTGCGAGCTTTGCAGCGGTTGCACGCTTGGCGAACTCGGGTGCGCTTCTGGCCTGCTTGATCGCCCTGCGCTCGGGCTGGAGGAACTTCTGCCGTGCTGGAACGAACCCTCTTGCTCGAGGCTAAAGGTGGCGAAGAGGAACGCTTGATGATTGTATTTGATGATGGTCCAGGGGTCATTGTCGGTTACTTTGGTGGGAAAGAGAGCTGATCTCGAGAACAAACTTGGGAGCGACTCCGGCAGCTGCGGGTCGGTCTGGCTGGTATTCAATGTGATAGAATTGAAGCAGGATCATGAATGTTGTATGTGCCCATGCTTCACAGCGGTGCCCATTGACGTTGTCTGAACGTGGATCGTATAGAGTGGCCGACCAGGAGGGTCAGAGACGCAGTTTTGCACGAAGTGAGCCTGATGGTGATTTTGACGGTGCTTGTCTAGGGGAACAAGACTGGATCGCATAGCACGAACGCATAGAAGACGAACAAATGTACGATCGAGGCGTGAGGTGGAGGAAGGCACAGGAGTGTCTTGAGTGTTTGTGGCATCTAGACGCGGAGAAGTCAATCTTGAATCGCGAATCGCGAATCACGAATCACGAATCACGAATCTAGAAGGTCTTGTAATCACGAATTCATTAGCAACGAACGGCAAAGCGGGGAAGGCAGTAGAGGAAGGCAATCAAATCGTGAATAACTAGCACACTTGTCACTGTATCGGCCCTGCGGTCCGTACAAGCAGAAAAAGGTACGCTTTTTAAATAATTAGCATATATTTTTGGATATTATTAATATTCGTGATTGTTGAGGCAGAAGAGCCAACGCAGTGCAACATCCAACCGTTTGCTCACTCAGCCAACTGAATACAAAAGATGGCAAGAAGGCTCAAGCTCAGCAAAGACGGGAGCAACACAGGCAAGCGTCGGGCAGACTCGTGCCGACACTGTCTGTGGTCGGAATAGCAGTAGGTCGGACAAGTCTCAGACGGATGGTGTCGGAGTTGTGCTCTCTACAATTCGCTCACAGTGTGCTCCCACTTTGGACCCCTTAATCGAGCTGGATCTGCTTCGCTCCGAATGCAGCCCGGAATGGGACGCGCGCTGTTGGCTGGCCTGTAGTCGATCAACGACACCGTCCTTGACCTAGTTCGAAGTCCAATGCCAATATCCGAATTGTTCCGAACGATGTCAATGACAATGAAAGACGTTGAGATCGATCAGCTTCGGCAATCTTGTTGCTTTATCACGTTGGCCGATTCGGCCAGTCGCGATCTGGAGACCCAGTCCGGTTTCTCCGCCTTGGTACCAGGCTGCTGGTTTCACCCAACTGCTTCACCGTTACATTGTGGTATGGTAACCGACTGCAGAGTCTAGCTGTATTGGTAGTCGTTCCATGGCGGTTCGTTGTGTGACCGTTGCCAAGCAAATGGTGACCAGACTCGCCTTGCAGACATTTCTCACTGTGTTCGAGGTGAAGATGGCTTGCGGGGTCCAAATCAGGGTCCGTCTCGGAAACATCCGGGACGTCGTGTTGTTCTTTTCTTCACAGCCCCGGACTCGCCACGCGAAAACCGGGACGGATGTTTCCGCGCTTGTTTAAAATAGGTAGCACAGGGCGACACACTTCAGTGACGCATCAAAACACGAATGCAAAGCCAGCAACGGGATCAGATTAGTTGCACAGCACAGCCAGCACCTCGTACCTTCCTATTTTGGTCCGCATTTCAGCCTGCAAGGTGCCGATGGCGAGCGTCAACGTCATGTCATCGTAGTTCGTTGCAAACGAACGTGTCGACCCACGACGCAAAATTGTCGTGCGCTTCGTCGGCTGGATTTTCTCCGCGCTCATCGTCGCCGTCTCTGAACTTGCCAGTGCGCACTGCATGATTCAACCAAATTGAATGAAGAAGAGTCAAACAAAAGAGTCACGATTGCGGAGTGCGAGGTAGGTGGACCATCCCCGTCATCGACACGCAAAATCTTCACGCTTGCAAACTTACCCAGTACGCGATGTAGGCCAAGCTGACAAGTGCCTTTGCCGAGGTCAGCGTCAAGATCGTCTCCGATCTGTCTCACGTCGACCATACCAACAAGATGAAATCGAATCAGCTTAGCTGAGCGTTTCGTCCCGCACTTGACCTCTCCTTATTCGTCTCGTCCCGTTGACTCACAATGATGTTGGTATATTCGTTCATGCTCTCACCGTCCCGGATCATACCTGCAATGCACTCTTGCAGAAATGCTTCGCTTGGCTTACCGCACACCGTAGTTGAGCTGGCATCACGATGACAAGCAGCTTCCAGCGCCGCCACAAACGCACCAGGCCCTAATGACAGCGCTTCACCTTCGCCTGGACGGTGGTACAAAGCTGCAAACAAGAGTCGGATCGCTGTCAAAGGTCAGTGGGAGAGCGGAGGTTCTTTCTGCTATAGCTGCCAACCAGGATCAACGTACCACGATGCGTCGCGATCAGTGCGACAGATTTCATTCTCCCGTACTCGCCCGATAGCAAGCGAAAGCACTCGTCGAGCCATCTCTGCGTCATAAGCTCTGGACATAATCCAATGACTACGGCAGTGCAAGATCGCAGCTGCGATTTCTCGTTGTCGCTCATCTTCGCCGGGTCCAGCTCTGGATCGGCAAAGAAGCAACGCTCGCCAATATCTGCGTTTGCCCTGAAGCTGCTCTGAGCGGACTGAGACAGCAGCAGTAAAGGTCGCAACCCGCGACGAGATACTAAGCGAATTGCAGCATCCAAACTGGTGAAAACATCGTGCGCCGTTACCAGATCTGCACCAAAGCCGACCCGACGCAAGCGTGACAGCAGCGATTGCGACGACTCCTTGCTGGTGTTGCTGCAGAAGCGTATGTTGAGACGGCCTTGGTATTTCTGCTGAGCAGCTCGAAGCTTCCGCATTGCCTCGACTGCTCCCAGGGTTGGCTTGTCTCCTATGTGGCACGTGCCATTCAGATCGATCAGGATGTTGTACTTTGCCGGCTTCATGTTACGTGCTGTCGAGCTAAGCTGTTTAATGGTGCGAGGTAAAATCATACAGTGATTGAGCCAGCGAATGGATTTAAGCATGCCCAGAGCAAGTAAGAGGAGAGAGGTTGATGGTGCCCACGGCTAACTGTGATGGTGGATGCGAGTCGGTAGTGTATCTCTGGTGATTCGTGATTCGCCTTCTTTCTAGTCACTTGACTCGTGACTGTTGTACCGTGACTGTACAGTTACAGTACAAGTACAGTCCATGTGGAGGGTCAGGGTCAGAGAAGCAAGGATAAGGATGGCGCGTCAAATGTTAAACACGAAATCACGAATCGTGAAAATGTTGTTTGAGGCGTAAGGCTATCCCGCCTTTGTTCTCAGTCACGATTTCGAAAGACATCAGCGGTCATTGGTGATCACGATTGCTAGGAATGGGCTCATCTCTCGTTTGCAGGTCGAAAACGTTGGTAGAAGTGCTTCATCTTGGCCTCGCAGCTCTCGGAGAAAGTCTCGGGGAGCTCTCCCACCAGTCTTGCAGGACTGCCCCCGAATATAGAAAAGGAGGGTATCACCGTGTTTGGGGCGACAACGCTGCCGTCCAGGATTCGAGCGCAATCCTTGATAATTACAAATCGGCCAACGAGACAATTGGCTCCAATCTCGACGTGCGACCCAACTGATGCAGCTTCCAACACTGTGTTAGCTCCCACTGAAACGTGGTCGCCCATTTTCATCGGGTAGTAAGAAAAGATACTGTAGCGCATCATCGTTCGATTGTTAGCACCTTGACCAAGCTAGGAGCACCTACAACTTGCCGCGATCATCATGTCTCGTTCACATTGGTCCACTTACCCTTTGTATGTCTTGTATGGAGGACGTATCACGCTAGACTCGGCCAATATACAGTATCTGCCTATAAAAATGGCCACAGATTGCGCCGGCTGCGTTTGACTCCCTACTGCTGTTGAAGAGGTCGAAGAAGGAGATATCCTCTTCAGATCACCTCGAATAATTGCTCCGTGCTGAATGATACACTTTCCGCCAAGAATGATGTTCTGTGAGCCCAGAATGGTGGCCTTGCGCGATACCTTGTTGCCCGTCAAAGCGGTTTGAACGTACTCGTTCGGATGGTAGGGCGACACATGACTGATTGTCGATGGCATCTTCGGTCAACCCTGTCATTAAGGTACTATGCGATGGAGCGGATAGGAGCAGTCTCGAGTATAGGCATCCAACGTAGCGCGGTAAATGGTATCGAAGCAACAGCGTCTGTCCACGCACGACTTGCTTTCGTGTGTAGAGCCGTGAGTCGTGAGTATTGCATCTTTATTCTTTGATATTCGGGAATCGGATTTGGCACGGATCATGTTCAATGGTGCACACCCAAAGGCGCGCTCTCCACTTGCACCATCATCCATGTACAACTCGCCGCTCGCGAAGCTGTAGCCGTCAACACACGCTACCATCATCACCTCATACAAGCCGGGTACGTACGACTAAATTGATCCTCCGTTCCGTACAAATCCTGCTTGTAAGCTCCGGCTCAAGCATCTGCGGCGGTGGAGGCATCATCGTCAACTATGGACGTCACAAAAGCTGTGTCCGCGTACATCCAGCGCATGATCACAGAGGTCGCCGGCATCAAGGTCCTTCTACTCGATCAGCACACCACTCCCATCATTTCTACTTCCTTCACCCAATCATCTCTACTCAGTCATGAGGTCTATCTCACAGATCGTGTCGACAATGCAAACCGCGATCGTATGCGCCACCTCAATTGCATTGCACTCCTCCGACCCACCCCGCAGTCCATTTCTGCTTTGGCTCACGAATTGCGTCTACCAAGATACAGGTCCTATTGGCTCTACTTCACAAATGTGCTTCAAAAGCAAGATATCGAGCTTCTAGCCGAGGCAGACGAGCACGAAGTCGTCAAAGAGGTTCAGGAGTTTTTCGCAGACTACCTGCCAGTCAATACTGACCTTTTCTCCCTCAACATCGACACGCCTCCTGCGCGTATCTGGGGGGGGAACCCCGCCAGTTGGGACCAACACAGCTTGGTTCAGCACGTCAACGGCCTCTTGGCACTCCTTCTCAGTCTAAAGAAGAAGCCAATCATCAGATATGAAAGGATGAGTATGCTGGCCAAGAAGCTAGGAGAAGAGCTCTCAGTGAGTCTCAGATGCGTTCCCCTCTCGCATCATCACGCTTGTTGTTGACTGACTGTCTTCATATTTTCTCTGACGTTCTGTTGACTTTTCTTCCCGTCTTTCTTGCAGTACCATATCAATGATAGCCAGTCTGGCCTGTTCGACTTCAGGAGAACGGAGAACGTGCCACTCCTTTTGATACTCGATCGCAGAAATGACCCTGTTACACCACTTCTGACGCAGTGGACGTACCAAGCTATGGTTCATGAGGTTCTTGGTATCAAGAATGGTCGCGTCAGCCTCGCTAATGCAGATGGAATCCGCCCCGAACTTCAAGTAAGTGCCACGAACCAAGGCAAGTCTTGACCGTGCTATATTAAAATCATCGCTGACCGTCGTTTCCGTTCATTCCACTTCTCTTAATTCGGCTACCCTCTTTCTATAGGAAATTGTGCTATCAGGTGATCAGGATCCATTCTTTTCGGCCAATCTCTTCGACAATTTTGGCGATCTGGGCGCTTCGATCAAGAAATATGTGCTCGAGTATCAATCAAGAACGGCTTCCAACGCCACTATTGACACGGTTGCTGATATGAAGCGCTTCGTCGAGGAGTATCCTGAGTTTCGCAAACTCGGTGGCAATGTCAGTAAGCACGTCGCACTGCTCGGCGAACTCAGCCGTCGCGTCGAAAGGGACTCGCTCCTCGAAATCTCAGAACTGGAGCAGTCTCTCGCCAGCGTCGAGAGCCACGCTTCCGACCTCAAAGCCGTTCAAACCATGATTGAGTCGCCTCAGATCTCTCATGATGCCAAGATTCGAGTTGCTATCCTATATGCACTGCGATACCAAAAGCTGCCCAGCAACCAAATCCAAAAGATGGTGCAGGAACTTCTGAAGGCGGGTGTCCCCGAAAGTCGTGCTGCCCTTGTCTTCGTCACCCTCAACATCGCAGGAGCGGACCAACGGCAAGACGATCTGTTCGCAAATGAAAACTTCTTTTCAAGAGGCAGAAGCGCTTTGAAAGGGCTCAAGGGTGTCGAGAATGTCTATACGCAGCACACCCCACACCTGGTCCAGACTGTGGACAATCTCATGCGAGGCAGACTGAGGGATACCAGCTATCCGTTTGCATCTTCGGGTCATAGCTCAGCACCGGCAAATCCTGCCGAGCGCCCGCAAGATGTCATCCTGTTCATCATCGGAGGCGCAACCTATGAGGAAGCTCGATCCATTGCATTGTTGAACGCTCAGCACCAGCGCGGCGCCCAGCCGGGCGCTCAGCAGGCTACGGTCGGTGGTGTGGCAGGCACGGGTACTCGCTTTCTCCTCGGAGGCACCTCAATACACAACAGCAGATCGTACCTGGACATGATTCAAGATGCGGCGTCGCGTTTTGATGGGCGATTTGCTAAACCGCCGGCCAATCTAGGAACCGGAGGACCAGCGCTGAATCTTAGCATAGGACCTGTACAGCTAGCCGTGGGAGGACGTCAGGATGGCTCGAGGCAGGACGGTTCCATGGCTGTCGCTTCTGTCAACTTGCTCGATTCGGAATATCTTGGCGAGGCAGCAAGTGGTGCTAGAGATCTTGCCACTGACATTTTTGGCCGTGTCAGGAGGGGAGTAGAAGGCACTATCGGTGGCCTACAGTGATTTGTCGCATCAATTCTTGTAAAATTGTTCATGAATGCGAAGTGTCATTGATGAACCTACACGTTACCACACCAAGCGTGGACGCGGTGGGGATAGACGTTCAGCGAGACTTGGTTGTCCTCCGAAACAGGAACAAGGACGCGTATGCGCTAGATGGATGATAAGAGATCGTAGCACGAGGAGTGGACAGAATGCTCAGCTAGAGCTGATGGATGGGTCTTCGATTCCAGCACACCTCAATCTCAAGAGAAGCCTCCCACGTGTGGATCATTAAGCGGATGGCCAGGCTCGGTGGCTTCTAGCACCTCATATAGCTCGTTTGTTGGCTTCGCACAGCCTCGACATGCTGCTAGTGCATGGCTTACTAATTTGTTCGATATACACGCTAAGGCTGACTCAGTGTCGTATTCTCGTTAACCAATAGCCCTTCCGACCATCCATCCGCTATACAGCTGACTAGCCAACGATTGCAGTCAAGCTGCAGATGTCAATCTCACAATCTCAGTCCAACTCACATCTGACAACCTCCGAGCCTCCTTATAGGAAACGATCACACCAGCAAGTAAATATGCACGAAAGCAGTTATGACCATAGGAAGCTCTGTCGAAGAATTCCTAGCACCTGTACACCGCCCCCAGCAGCGCGGCAACTACTGTCGTGTCGGCCATATTGCCCGCCACTTCCGAGTCCCTCCATCCTGCGGCCGTTGCGCTTAGGCACACGGCATCTCAGACCACAAGCAGTGCCTCCAATGCCGTCTCACTCGTGAAACTGCTGGATCGCCTGGCATGCACCAATCTCTGACCTGCTCCAGCTGCCTTTAGCGCACCCCGCCGAATGTAGCTCTCACAGGTCCGCCCATGTGACCACCGTGTAGTGCACCAGAAACTATGAAGTTCTGCCGTAGAATGTCTGAAGGTCTCTTGAAGTAACGATCAGCATCCTCGCCGACCCGTCCTCCCACGCATTAGATGCGATTTGTATACACATACAAGAGCCGTTGTCAGCCCTCCCAAACACTGTCTCACACCCTCGTTGGACGCTTTACAATGACGCCTCGAATACAGCTTTGACTATTTCACCCGCCAGCTCTCTTCTCAGAGTCGCCCCGACCGCCGACTCACCGTCGTTTAATTGTTGCGCCACGCCTCGCCTTCTCTGCGGCAACTTCAATCGTGAATCTGTACACCCACTCACGTGACTATGGAAACTAGACGCTGACCTAGTGTCGGCTCATGCACACATCTTTCTCTCAACACTCTCACGACATGGTCTGGACCAAGTCGCCCCCTTCAACCTTGGCATATTTGCTTGTGCCTCTTGCAGGTGCACCACGATCGATCTAGCCTTCGCGTGCACGCTATTGACCAACCCTATCATCACCATCAACCGCTTCGACAACGATCACAGCTCCGACAACTACGCTGTTGCAGCTCAATCATGAATCCCAATGGGCTGCTCCTCACCCTTCTTCCCTCTCCAAATTCTTGCGCATCAAGGACGAGCAGGCCTTTTCTGAAGCTGTACAAGTGGCGTGGCACCAACGCTTAGCGAACCTCCCAAGCACGAAGCCTAACGACCGAACGATCGAAGAAAATCTAGACACCTTCGCACAAGAATTCATGATTCACGATTGAGAGCGACAATCGAACAAGGCTTCGAGAAGACGGTGAAGCCCTGCATTCACGAAGGAGAGACAGGTCACTCAGCCATGGTTAACGACCATCTGCATGCGCTTAGAGCCGATGCTAATCGACCTTGGCGCACGTTTCAAGCCAGCCGGTACTCCTTCCACATTCATGATTTGGAAGGAAAACAAAGAACGTATAGACAAGCACTTATGATGATGTTCGTTTATTGATTCGACCCAGTCCGATGTCGCTAGGACAGCGTGCTGAGTCCAGCTGGTAGAACGGCGAAAAGGTTGCAATTTCGCACCAAGTTTGCCACAATCGTGAATTACCGATCCTTGATCTTTATGCAAGCTAGCCCGCCTCGGCAGCAACGAAGCAGCCGCACGTGAAATCGCATCTCTGACCACGGCCATGGCTCAGTCGTGAGTCGTGAGTCGTAAGTCACAAGCGGCTCATAAAGCGGCCGAGAAAGGAAGCAGTACTTGCCTCCTGAATGGGTTATGTTCTTCACCGCTGTGATCAGCGAATCAAGAATCACGAGAAACACGAACCATGAGTGCATTTAAGAATTCAGTCACGAGTCACGAGTCTGTGAGTGGCAAGTCGGTTTTCGGATCGGATGGCATTCACGATTGCGATCACCAGACATGACAAAACAAAATTTCCCGTACAAGAAATTCGACATAAGTTCAGCTAACTTAAAAAAAACTTGGACCATGGTGTCTTGAATGAAATCGTGAATACATGCATTCATTCGTGATTATTGTTTTGCTCCAATACCAAGATTTGTGTCTTGTGTGTGATCTCCTATGCGACTGGCTGACAAACTAGTGGGAGGATTGCCGTCCTCGGAACCACCCTAGGTGTTCAATATTCTCGGTGAATCCTTAGCGGGCGCTAGATGATCGAAGTCTCCCTTTCCATAGAGAGGCGAGTTGGGACTGAGTAGGGTCGAGAATGGTTTGGAATGTATTTGGATAGTGTGAATTGGACAAGGGACTAACTACAAAGTGTGAGCGTTCCCTCTGTATTTATGTACATGAGTCGACTGGAGTATCCTACATGAGCTTCTCCCTATACGTCGCCTGCTCATACAACTGACTAGCTGTGGCCACAACTGGCCAGATGCATGAGTCTGTTCTCTTTCAGGTTCTATCACTTGGTGCGAGTCGTGAGTCTGTAGCCAACGGCATATTCGTGATTCCCACAGTCGTCCAGCGACTTGTGTGAATTTACCCTGGGCTTCTCGCTACCAGCGCTATGTTATGGACCGGGTAAAACTCCGGCGTTCTGAGACACCTACTCGTACCCGTCCGGTGACTGAGAGGGTTGCGGACATTCCGCGAGCTTACTCGTTCCCATCCGGTCACTCGTGTGTACCGTTTGGGTAACTGCAAGGGCTGCATGATTGTGGGCGATCAGACTAAACGCCAATCGCAGATATTCTACAACGTGACTTATGACTGAGTGTGGGGGATGAGCTGTATGATAAGATCCGTCTTGCTGATGCTAGAAATTCAAAAATGAGCCACAAAATGATCAGGTTTCAAAAAGGTAGTATCTACCAGACCATGAATGCTGTGAAAATTCGTGATTCTGAATGTATGCTAATCATCATTGGCCTGATCGTCTACAATTTTCCATTCGTGACAAAAAACAAAAAAACAAAAAAAAACGGAAGATCGCGTTCTAATAGCCACCCTTGAGCCTGGACTTCGAGAATAGATCAAGTATAACTTAAACGAAGCATTTTGACTCCATTGAGATCTTAAGAAAAAACAAATTTTAATGTTCGATGCACAATAAATACAGACTCGAAGCTTTTGGCCAGATGCTGAAGAAGACAACCAACGACTCGAAGGGGCACAATTATTTGCTGTTCGAATTACGAATATCTGCGAATCGTGAATGGCATTTAGTCTGATCATTTACAATCATTCAGTGATTCACGATTCACGATTCACGATTCGTGATTCTGTGATTCATGATCTGAGTTACCCGACCCGGACACACGAGTGACCAGACGGGACCGAGTTAGTCCGCATTAATTTTATCTCCCCGACGGGAACGAGTTATCCTCAACAATCACGAATTTCATCCACGCTTTGTCCGGCGGGAACGGGCAAGCCCTGCGGTATGTCCGCAAATCACGAATTGTAAATTGTGAATCACAATCGTGAATATGCCCACGAGTACCGTAGCTAACCTGAGTTTCCATGCTACATGACACAGCGCTGGTAGCGAGAAGCCCAGAGTAGATTCACACAAGTCGCTGGACGACTGTGGGAATCACGAATATGCCGTTGGCTACAGACTCGCACCAAGTGGTAGAACCTGAGGGAGAGCAGACTCATGCATCTGGCCAGTTGTGGCCACGGCTAGTCGGTTGTATGAGCAGGCGACGTATAGGGAGAAGCTCATGTAGGATACTCCAGTCGACTCATGTACATAAATACAGAGGGAACGCTCACACTTTGTAGTTAGTCCCTTGTCCAATTCACACTATCCAAATACATTCCAAACCATTCTCGACCACTACTCAGTCCCAACTCGCCTCTCTAAGGAAAGGGAGACTTCGATCATCTAGCGCCCGCTAAAGATGGTCACCAAGAAATTGAATAGCGCCCGCTAAAGATCCACCAAAATCTCAAGAGGTCGCATTCGTGATTCGTGATTTATAGCTTGGAGCCTTCTATTGCGGCATTCACGATTGTGTAGGCTTCTTCAGTCTCACGGCTACATCAATCGTGAATTACGAATGCGTCTTGCTTTGATTCACGATTTCCTCATGTTGTCATTTTGCATATATTAAGGCTAGCAGACCGGTACTTTGCACACCCTTTCTTGACTTGCTCTCTCTATTTGTCAGGAATCACGAATAAGAGAATTTCGTTGTTTAATCAGTAATTGACGTTATCTAAGACTTGTCATGATTCATGATTTTGCCAATCGTGAATCACGAATATTCACGAGTACCACCTTCTCGAATCGCTAGGCTACGAATACATGCATTCATTCGTGATTATTGCTTTGCTCCAATCACGAATACCAGGATTTGCGTCTTGTGTGTGATCTCCATATGTTAGAATATCTACGATTGGCGTTTAGTCTGATCGCCCACAATCATGCAACCCTTGCAGTAACCTAACCGGTATACACGAGTGACCGGACGGGAACGAGTAGGTGTCTCAGTACGCGCGCCATACGCGCGCGACACGCACTCAGTACACCAGCGGTACGTCCGCGGTACGCGTGCGATACACTCGCAGTACGCGCGCCATACGCGCGCGACACGCGCTCAATGCACCCGCAGTACGACCGCGGTACGCGTGCGATACACTCGCAGTACGCGCGCCATACGCGCGCGACACGCGCTCAATGCACCCGCAGTACGACCGCGGTACGCGCGCAAGTATAGTAACTCGCCAGAGTTTCCCCGCTTCACAACATAGCGCTGGTAGCGAGAAGCCCAGAGTAGATTCACACAAGTCGCTGGACGACTGTGGGAACACGCCGTTGGCTACAGACTCGTACCAAGTGGAAGAACCTGAGGGAGAACAGACTCATGCATCTGGCCAGTTGTGGCCACAGCTAGTCAGTTGTATGAGGAGCTGACGTATAGGGAGAAGCTCATGTAGGATACTCCAGTCGACTCATGTACATAAATACAGAGGGAACGCTCACACTTTGTAGTTAGTCCCCTTGTCCAATTCACACTATCCAAATACATCCCAAACCATTCTCGACCCCACTCAGTCCCAACTCGCCTCTCTAAGGAAAGGGAGACTTCGATCATCCAGCGCCCGCTAAGGATTCACCGCGAATATTCGAATAGGTTATGAGCCCAATCAATGATCAAGACCTTGCCTTCTCCTCTATGAGGGTTGGACTACCCAAAACGGCTGATGTCCTCGGAGGACTACTTCGAATGGGCGACCTCGATGCAAAATGTCCTTTCGTGCAAAAACGCGAACTTATGGTTCATCATCGAGGGACGACTCGTCAAACCCGAGGAACATCTGGGTGAGGGAGACCTTAAGGAAGTGAAGCTCGGCAACAAATTCCCTACTAAGGATATCGCCGAGTACTATCGAGCTGACGTGGAAGCACGCAGCATACTCCTCAACTCCCTTGGACCCGCCCAACAAGCCCTGGTCGATACGTCAACTACTGCTCGAAAAGTCTGGGAGAAACTTCGCGAGAACTACGCGCAGAACGTTGCTCAGCAGATTGCTTCACTCGAAGCGCAGTTGGCGAACCTACTACCAAGGAGATGACCAAGATCAACGTCTACTCCCTACAAGTTGGAGACTATCTGCAGGAAACTTGACCACGTGGATGCTCCGGTTAGCGGACTTCGCAAACTGAGAACCTTTCTGCGTGGCCTCGGTCCCCAGCACGATGTCTGGCGAAAGATCTTCTACTTCAACACTCGTCTCTTCTTCCAGAAGGAAGGAGATTCCGACGAAACAGCCAACAAGAAGGCCCTGGAAGACTACGAAATTGCCGTCAGCACGATTATGGCTGAAGAAGCCGAGCAAAAGTCTTTCCGGCGCCAATACCCAGCTCGGGCCATGCAAGCCCAGTCGCAGCCTGTCAAAAAGGGCAAAGACAAATTCTGCACTAACTGCAAGAGGGATAACCATAACCTCGAAGACTGCTTCATGGAAGGAGGTCCCAAACACAAGGATCGCACCGAGAAGCAAAAGCAGAAGAAAACCAAGAAAGTGACGGGAAACCTGGCACAAGTCGACTCCGACGAGATGAATCTGTGTCTCCACGTGTCCACACCCGATGACAACGTCGCTCCCCAAAATGAAACCTGGATCATTGACTCTGGCGCAAGCCGACACATGACCGGCGACAAGACCCTCTTCTCGACGTACGGACCATCTCCTGTCCAGGAGGTATTCGTCGCTGACAACAGAGGAGTTCCGGTTGCTGGGCATGGGCAACGTCAGACTGGTGATGAGTAACTCGAAGGGATCGCGGAAGTCGATTACACTTCAAGATGTCCTCCACGTTCCAGGACTTGGGAACAATCTCTTCTCTACACCACAGGTGCAACGCCTCGGTGGAAGCATCAACTTCACCAAGAAAACGGTCGAAATCTTCGACAAAAAGGGTCGACTGGCCCTGAGGGGCAAACGCCGTGGAGATGTGAACTACCTGCTAGTGGAAGGAACTACCACCGCAGTAGCCAAACTCGTTACTAGCGAGAAAGCCTTGGACCAAGCCAAACTCTGGCACCAACGGCTAGGCCACCTCCACATGCAAGCCACGCTCAAGACAGCATCGCTTACCGACGGCATGAACCTAAAGGCTATGTCGGGCCTCTCTGTCGGGAACAACTGCGAAACCTGCATCAAGTCGAAGCATAGGCACGCACCGATCAAGAGCCGTGGACCCCAAGACAACTCGACCACTCGAGCTAGTTCACATGGATCTTGCGGGGCCTCTGCCGGAAGGCTTATCCAAAGAGAAATATTACCTACTCATGGTGGACGATTGCACGAGATACTGCTTCGGGGCGGCACTGATCTATAAGTCATCAGCCTTCCAAGCATTCCGAACCATCGATCGATGGACCCAAACGCAACTGGGAAAGCGTATCTGCCGAGTCCGAACGGACAATGGTGGTGAATTCTTGAGCAGAGAGTTCTCGAACTACCTCAATCACCGAGGTATAGGACGAGAGGTCACTCCAAGATTCACACCACAATCCAACGGTCTCGTGGAGCGCACTAACCAGATTGTCAAGGATTATATTCGGTGCATGCTAGAAGAAGCAAACTTGACTACCCAGTACTGGCCATTCGCCTTCAGTCACGGGCTGAAGCTTCGAAACATGTCGGCCACCAGCACGGATTCTTCCAAGACACCTCATGAAGGAATGCATGGCAAACGCCAGGATCTTCAAGGCCTCCGGGTCTTTGGGTGTAAAGCATGGGCACGCGTACCTGACGAACTCCGCAAATCCCTGGATCCCAAGTCTGTTGAATGCATACACCTGGGACATGTTAGCAATAACCACCCTTACATATACAGACTCATGGACGTAGAAACCGGCCAGATCTTCACAAGTCGGCACGTCATCTTCCGGGAGAACGAGCGGATTCGGCGAAAATCTGAAGCCCCCTTCGAGGAACTTTCAGATGATGAAACTGGAACCACGGGAAACAATCTCCCGAGGCCAGGATTACCGGCCCCGGTCCGCTCATCGCTGAACATCCCAAGGACTTCCCCATCGTCCGAAGAACCCAGTCAACCAGTGGGAGCCACCAACTACCCTCATCTCGCCTCAATAGAGGAAGCGCAATTAGCAGATACTACCGAGAGCGGTGATTCACTGGAGAGTCCAACTCAACAACTTGTTCCTTCAGCAGAATCCACAGATGACGAATTCCATGAACCGATCAACCTTATTCCCTCAAGAAGGCGACCTCAAGACATCCGAGGCCGGGACTCCCCATCGCGGCATCAAGAAATAGATGACGAGTCCGATGACCCTCTCGCTCTTCTCCCGACTCCTCACCAAACAGTGGGAGGAGATACAACAACAGTGGGAGATACAAGAACAGTGGGAGACAAAAACAACGCAAACGAGAGCACGGGTGACGAGTCACGTTACAACCTTAGGGCAAGGCCCCACAGACTTGGCGATTACGCCCGGCACGTGACAACAAATCTTTCAAAGCCACCGGCCACCCTGAAACAAGCTCGCATGCGCGCCGACTGGCCCCTATGGGAAGGTGCCATCCAGGCAGAACTCAAAAGTCATGAATCCAACAAGACTTGGACCCTCGTAGACCACCCACAAAACAAAGCCACCAATGTGGTCAGCTGCAAATGGGTATTCGCCCATCAAGAAAAAGGCCGATGGATCTCTCGACAAATACAAGGCACGACTCGTCGCACGAGGCTTCACACAGCGATACGGATACGACTACGACGAAACCTTCTCTCCAGTAGTAAAGGCCACCACGTTACGCATCCTCATCGGCCTCGCCGCGGCATTCGACTGGAAGATTGTTCATTGGGACGCAGTCACTGCTTTCTTAAACGGACGCCTATCGGCAGAAGTATACATGACGATGCCTCCCGGTCACGAAGTACCCGGGAAGGTCTGCTTCCTGAACAAAGCCATACTACGGTCTCAAGCAAGCCGGCCGCGAATGGTACCTCTTCGCTACGAAGGTACTCGAACAGCTCGGATTCACGAAACTGCAAGAAGACCACTGCCTCTTTCATTCCAAGAAGGCCGGACGACAGATCTTACTTGCATTATACGTCGATGACCTCGTCGCTGCGTCACCAAAAGCATCGGAACTCGCCTGGCTCCACACCGAAATCCAAACTCATTTAAAATCACAGATCAGGGCGATTTATCTTCTGTGCTCAACGTCAGCGTGTCGAAATCTACCAATTCCACTTCCCTAGGCCAACCTGGTTACATCCAAAAGATCCTCGATCGTTTCCAGATGCTCGAAGCGAAACCCGCCTTCACACCATTACCCGCCACTGGCATTGCTCATCCCGAAAACCCCGAGCACTGCTCCGTCGCGGACAAGGAACTCTTCCAACAGCTCGTAGGCTCTGTCAACTACCTGGCTTGCTACACTCGACCAGATGTGGCATACGCGGTACAAGCTCTCAGCCGCTATTTAGCTCAACCGACGATCCACGCACTCTCTGCTGGAAAACACCTTCTCCGTTACCTCAAGACTACGCAGGACTATCGCCTCCGGTTCCCCAAACTAGCGAGTGGGAGGAATCTGACCCTAGAGGTCTTCACGGACGCTGATTTTGCAAACCAGAAGGCGATTTACTCTCCCAATCAAGAGTTAACCACCAAAAACAAGATCGTCATACCGGTCGACACAACAAACACCCCTCGCAAAAGCGTCACAGGAATGATCTTCCTAATGAACGGTTCCCCAATCAGCTGGCTATCCAAACAACAACCTATCATCGCAACCTCAACACAAATGGCTGAATATATCGCGGCCGCGGAAGGCGCGATAGAAGCGTTGTGGATCAGAAGCCTGTTTCATTCCCTTCAACTTCGAGGAAAAGAAGCAATACCTCACTACATTGACAACCAGGCAGCGATCCAGCTATGCAAGAACCCCGGTACTTCACAAGGCTACAAAGCACATCGACATCATCTACCACAAGATACGCGAATTGGCCGCCGTCGGTGTTATCAACATCGAATATACCGAGTCAGGGGAGCAACGAGCGGATGCGCTCACAAAGACGCTCAACCGTCAGCAGATCGAAAAGTTCTGCAAGGAGATTGGCCTGAAAGACAGGTCCAACGAGAAATCCTCTCAATAAACTCCATGACGGAAACATCTGCCTTTCACAACCTTCAATTCGCCCTCGCTGAACGCGTGCGAAAACTAGGCAGATCGATACAACAGAAAGCCTGTTGGCCGCAGCTTTCGACCTGATGGGTTTGGATCATCCAAAGAAGGTCCCATCAAGGTTCAAGGACTTGCAAAAGGACTGGAAACCCAACTGACACAGTGGTATCCACAAAAGTCACCATGCACATTTCCTGATTCTCCCTCCACTGGAGGATAACGAGAACGAATACATGATGTATTCAGGGAACAAAACCTCACGCGTCGCCAAAAAACGAGCTGTGAAAGTTCCCAAATCACGAGCATCACGTAGGTTTCCCAGGACCATGGAGCAGTCAAGTAGTCAACGAAAGCTCACCGAACGAAGCTTCAACGAGGGCCCACCTAGAGGAAAGATTCGCTGGAAAGAGCCGCAGCGCACCTCAAATGCCCCAGACACTTACACTTCGATCCGTAAGAGGACACGGCGCACACACCTTCCAAACTTGGACGGAAAGTTTTACGCCGCACACATCAAGACAGAGAGCAACATGGCGCGATCCCCACCGAGTGGGAGCGTCAGTGTCTCTGCGATTCATGATTTGGGCACTCAAACACCATTCGAGTGGGAGTGTTAGAATATCTACGATTGGCGTTTAGTCTGATCGCCCACAATCATGCAACCCTTGCAGTAACCTAACCGGTATACACGAGTGACCGGACGGGAACGAGTAGGTGTCTCAGTACGCGCGCCATACGCGCGCGACACGCACTCAGTACACCAGCGGTACGTCCGCGGTACGCGTGCGATACACTCGCAGTACGCGCGCCATACGCGCGCGACACGCGCTCAATGCACCCGCGAATACGACCGCGGTACGCGTGCGATACACTCGCAGTACGCGCGCCATACGCGCGCGACACGCGCTCAATGCACCCGCAGTACGACCGCGGTACGCGCGCAAGTATAGTAACTCGCCAGAGTTTCCCCGCTTCACAACATAGCGCTGGTAGCGAGAAGCCCAGAGTAGATTCACACAAGTCGCTGGACGACTGTGGGAACACGCCGTTGGCTACAGACTCGTACCAAGTGGAAGAACCTGAGGGAGAACAGACTCATGCATCTGGCCAGTTGTGGCCACAGCTAGTCAGTTGTATGAGGAGCTGACGTATAGGGAGAAGCTCATGTAGGATACTCCAGTCGACTCATGTACATAAATACAGAGGGAACGCTCACACTTTGTAGTTAGTCCCTTGTCCAATTCACACTATCCAAATACATCCCAAACCATTCTCGACCCCACTCAGTCCCAACTCGCCTCTCTAAGGAAAGGGAGACTTCGATCATCCAGCGCCCGCTAAGGATTCACCGCGAATATTGAATATCCTATGCGACTGGCTGACGAACTATTGGATGGATGGTTGTCATCGGAACCACCCTAGGAGCCACCTGCGAGGGGTGATCTGTTAGAATATCTGCGATTGGCGTTTAGTCTGATCGCCCACAATCATGCAACCCTTGCAGTGACCCAACTGATATACTCGAGTGACCGGACGGGAACGAGTAGGTGTCTCAGTACGCGCGCTCAATGCACCAGCGGTACGTCCGCGGTACGCATGCGATACACCCGCAGTATGCGCACGACATGCGCTCAATGCACCCGCAGTACGACCGCGGTACGCCCGCAAGTATAGTAACACGCCAGAGTTTGCCCGGTTCACAACATAGCGCTGGTAGCGAGAAGCCCAGAGTAGATTCATACACGACTGTGGGAATATGCCGTTGGCTACAGACTCGCACCAAGTGGTAGAACCTGAGGGAGAGCAGACTCATGCATCTGGCCAGTTGTGGCCACAGCTAGTCAGTTGTATGAGCAGGCGACGTATAGGGAGAAGCTGATGTAGGATACTCCAGTGGACTCATGTACATAAATACAGAGGGAACGCTCACACTTTGTAGTTTCACTGGTCCAAAACAAACTATCCAAATATACATTCCAAAGCGTTTTCGACCACTACTCAGTCCCAACTCGCCTCTCTAAGGAAAGGGAGACTTCGATCATCTAGCGCCCGCTAAAAATTCACCAAAATATCAACATGATTGCTGTGAGAAGCCACCTATGACCTACCCTGGGTGGTTGCCGGGGTGGTTCCTAGGTCGACTTTTTCCTTTTTTCACGACATGACTCATGACTGTTGCAAGAGAGTTACTGGCAAAGCCAGCAGCTTGCGGGAGCATCGATCAGAGAGGAGAAGTATGTCCTCATGACTGAAAGCACAGCGGATCTCAAGCATCTGAAGGAGGTCGATAGTGGAGGACCAACGAGATGTTGTGGCCCTTCCGTACCGGGACCGACACTCGTGACTATGCCACCGAGCCCAACAGTGGGCAGGCCAGCTTCTACCGGATGCAGCATCAGGGCTAGACCAAGACGAGCAAGCTTATAGACGAAGCCAATCATGAATCGTCAGCGGATAGATGTCCGCATGAAACTCGACCTTGGCCGAGACCTTGCTGATCAAAAGACGGCAGCGTGCACAGACTGGCTCAGCGCGAGGCTGCTGCGACGTGTACAGAGGGAGGAGCGGTATGCTTCTGTTGCTGGCGCCGATACGGGTGTGGTGCTGCGGATGCTGCTGCGGGTACTGCCGACGCTGTTGATACTGTTGATGCCGACACTGATGATGTTGCTGCTGCTGTGATCGGCGCTGGTGCTGACACTGCTGAAGCCACACTATCAGATCTTGTCCTCGCCCCTTCTGCTAAGCGTCGATGCTCTCTCCTTGTCTCGTGCCATCTCCACTAATCGTAAGTGAAGGTCTTGCCACCCTCGCGTCTACAGAGACAAAGTCTGTGGCCCCATTGAGAGCGCGATAAGCTGCTCATGGTGATGGCGAGGTGAGGGGGGCAGACTGTCAGCGGCATCTCTTGTCCACCGACCATGGACCGTACTGCAGCCTCCGACCGTCTGCGGCAAGCGATCTCGATCCAGCTGGGATGCTTCGTCTTTGTCCTCCTCTCGCAAGTCACTCTCCGCCAATGGCCACAAAAGCCCCTTCGTTAACTGCCTGAGTTAGTTGGTAAGCATCATCCTATTCCTTGTCGCCAGCTTTCCCGCGCATCATTCACGAGTGTGACCTGCTAACCCGCCCCATTCATCGCGCTGGTCTCGCTTACTCGTTTGGCTGCTGGCCCTTTACTCACTCGTCCATCTCACTTGCTTGCTCGCTCGTTGGCTTTAATTAATTTATTATATTCGTGATTCATGATTGCATCGACAACAACTGTGGCGTATTGAGCTGTATGCTGTGACCAGTTGATTGATGGGGTGGTTGCTCATCGGAGGCCACCCCAGCAACCCAGGGTTGCTTAGTGAAAGTCATCCCTGAGGAGGAGCCTCGATCGGGGGTGCTTCCTCAAATGGCTCTTCAGGAGGAGCCACCCTACTAGGTGGCTTCTCACAGCAATCACCCCTCGCAGATGGTTGCCGGAATGGCTCCGAGGACGACTTTTTTCTTTGTTCAGGATATGAGTTATGAGTATCAAGGCTAGGTATAATGGTAAGCTTTGGCCATAATCTCACCTAGCGATCTCGTCTCAAACGAAAGGTTAGCCGTTTTGGGCCAGCTTTCGTCGCAGCTCAATCCAATGCGCCGCATTCACGATTGTACATGATCGTCGCCTCAAGCATGTCGCCCTTGTTCCCGCTTTTCGGGAATCACGAATGTACTTATGGGATTGTTGTAACGCTCAAAAGGCGATGCAGAGAAGTGTCACGGCGACCTCACGCGTGTGATGAAGTACGGGAGGTGACTGACTTTGTGATTGTTGAACGTCAGATACCCGGATTCCAGCAGCTTGGCCTGGCTATAATTGAGCTTGGTGGATTGCTGGCCAGCCTATCGACATCAGACTCTATCAGGTCACCGCTGACCAGCTCAACAGTGCTGCTGAGCAGCAACGCAGAATCGTGAATGGAACGACTTACCACGATCACCAGCGCTGACACCTAGAACCTTTTGTCTCTTTAATTGCGTGTTAGGCATATCAGCAAGCTCGGCGTGCTTTCTAGTGGTGGCGGGACTCTCCGATAAGTTACAAAGAAAGAGCTATTCGGGGTCAATTAGATGCATTAGTTGACCTGAGCTCCTCAGTCTTATTGCATTGCCCTTCTCAACGGAGCCTCAACAGGCTAAACAGCAGTGCCATTCAACTCAAGTGTTTCAACATTGCCCGTTTCTCGACTTTGTGTGGGAAGTCGACGGCAACAGCGTCGTTCACTTGAATTCGTATGCACCTTAGCAAGCTGACCCAACACGACTTTTTTTTTTTTTTTTTTTTTTTTTTTGGTTGTCAGCGCTGTGACACCATGTGTAGCACAGGACAGCTCGTTCACTGATTCAGCAGTGTAATTCAGCGTGCTCCAGGGGCAGCATAACAAGGTGAGTTCTCCGCTCTTGAAAATTCAAAAGGGCGCAGAGTGGCGAAAAGGTGGGCGGATTCATTTAAAGCTCACGATTCAGCAACTTACTCCTCCCTTAACACAACTATCCATCCGTCAAGTATAACCAGGGCTTTCTACACTCGATGAACTTGCTTCAGGTGACGCCCAGTCTTGATGGATCGAGGTTGACGTCCGGTCAATGCAAATGCAAATGCGATCGTGCATATGCACTAAGGGAGACCTGAGCCAGTTGACAATCTCAAATTCATGAACAAGCGAGCACATTGGACGCACAGGAAAGACATGGTATGAGTTGGTTGAAGTAATGAAATTTTTCCAGGCGAAGCGGTTCAGAGTCGTGAGTCTAACGGCATTCAAGACTGCATTGCTGGCTGAGGTGGCTCATAAGGTAACCATGTGCGCTGGCGTGTAGAGTCCGCATCACTCGTCGAACTTCTCACCCTTGGTATTTGTGCCTGCAGGTACTCTGACTGAGGCAGCGACATCGCAATCCTTGAGGTTGCACTTCTCTTCCACGGTGGAGCCAGCTGCAAGAATGCAGTTTTCGAGCTTGGCACTGTGAGAAAGAACAAAAGCGGGGGAAATGTGGTCAGCGCTGAAGCGAAGACATCAAGCGATGATGCAACGAGTCGAAGACTTACTTGTCGCCGATCCTGACGCCGTCCATAACAACAAGACCTGTAAGCTTAACATTCTTGCCAATAGCACATCCGCGTCCGATGACACTACGTTTGATGGTGGTGCGTTCGCCGACTCGTGTGTAACTTTCGACCAAGGAATCGGAAGAGATTTGTGATTTGGTGTCGATCAAGGGTGCAACCGCGAAACCCTTAACTGCATCCTGTGGAGCCTGGGAAGAAGTCGAATCAGCTGCTGCTTGAGCGGAGACCGCGGGAGCCGGCAGCGACTGATTGGGAAGAGGGTGTGACAGCGCCGAAGATGGTAGAGAGGCGGCGGTCACATTATGTGAGGCTGAATTGCCTGATTGACCGGCAGACCCACCGGCTAAGCTGCGCAGTAGCTGTGAGCGTCACGACGGCGAGAAGGAAAGTGTGAGCTCGAGCGCGTGACGAAACTGTAAAGAAAAAGAGCTGAAAGGCTTACATATCGATTGCATTCCAGATAGGTAGGAACGGTGTTGGCTCGTGCGATGAAGGGTTCGAATTTGGCATCTTCTCTCCTCTCTCGTAGCTCTTCGATCGAAACGGAAGGGTCAACAGGATGCTTCCTCTCTGTCGAGAGTCGGAAGACAAGGGCGTTCACCCTGGTCTGATTAGCAGCAATCTTTGCTGATGCGCGAGTCTGCTTCAGCAAGCTGGCTGCACGGCCTCCAGCTTCGGGGTGAGCGGAGGGTGACAAAAGTCGAGAACGGCCAGGGCTGAAGAGCGGCGAAGAGCGAGAGTCGATCTTGTCAAGGGCAGGTCGTATGGATGAGCCTACCTGAAGGAGCTCGGAGTCGACAAAGGTGCTCGATCTGAGGTGGTTGGCGACATTGTCCTTGTTCGACTTGGTGTTCCAGAACGACGGTTGCTCTGGGAAAGACGTAACATTGGACGCCTGGTCGGTCCAGCCAGCTTTTTCACGGAGACCCACCATCCAGCTGCACTTGACCATGAAAGGAACGACCTCTTCGCGGAGGCTCTTCATTTTTTGACCAGCTTCAGAGCTGAGAAGGCCGAGAAGCCTTTGAAGACTGAAGAGGTAGACGTGTGAATCGAGAAGGGAGGTGGATATGCGAACGTGAGGGTGGGACCACAAGAGCGACATGCGGAGGTGAAGGTCGGAAGAGTCGATGTCCGAGATGTCGTCGGAATCCTGCAGGAGAAGAAGCTGATGGGTGGTGCAATGCTCGTTGCTGTCCGATGTAGACAAACTGCTGGTTTTCAATGAAGCGCGATCGTAGGCGCTGAAGAGCTTAGGCGGTCCTGGATAATTCAAAAACGAGCTACTATTTGTTCTCAGTACGGGTGGATTGGAGAAAGATGAATTTGAACAATTCAGACTTACCGTCCTTTTCGCGTTCTTTGCCCGTACCTTCGCCTGCACCTCGTTCGTACATGAGGCAAGTCAATGCAGGCGAGTCTGGCGCGGAAGATACGTGGCTATTGATAATGTCGGTGAGGGAGAAGGACTGTGTGATCAGGTCAACGGGAAGGACGAGAGGGTCTTTATCAAGCCTTCCGATGGAATGGAGCCAGGTGATGAGACCAGCGGTACCAAGCTTTTTGTACTTGCTTGCAGAACTGGAGATGCGAGAATCGGACTTGGAGTTGGTGGCGTCATCAGGGCCGAGGGGTAAGAGGTCGACACGCATGACAGTCTCGTTTTGCATGGACGAGACAGCAAAGGAACTGCCGGAGAGATAGGGATTGGAAGCAGCGGGTGTGGTTGAGGCAGCCGAAGTGCTATTCAGACCAACCGATACCGAGACATTGGGGTACTTTGATGCTTCCTCAACGGCAGCAGCAGCAGCGGCAGCAGCTGTGGAAGAGACATGCTTCTTGCCGGACTGGATCAGGGTTGGCGGAATGAGGATCAAAGACTTGAGTGCGGCTGTCATGATGGAGTGATGTTCTGAGGGAGCAAAGACGACAGCATGACGGAGACCGGCGGAGAGAAGCTGCTGCAAAGCATAGGCGATCATCGGGCGATTGAACACGGGAAGCATAGCCTTTGGCAGGTCGTGCTGGTCTGACGGGCGAGTGTCTTGGGAGATATCAGCGGCGAGAGTAGAGGAACATAGTGGATAGAGATTGCTTCCCGGACCGCAAAAGATGATGGGCTGCACCAGAGGAGGGTGCAGATGAGCACCTCCAGACGTGATGGCGGCCATTTGCTTGGAGCGTCGAACAGAGTTGGCTGTGAGTGAGAGTCGTGGAAGTAAGGATGGTGGAGTAACGCAAAAAGGTGTGGAATTCGTAAACTTCTGTGCGAATCACGTGTGAGCGGCGGACCTTTTGTTCTCGCGTTGTTCACAGTCACGAGTCACCATTCGTGATTCGTGATTCGTGATTCGTGATTCACGATTTTTTTCTTTCTGAAAGCATGTGCGTTGTCTGACGATCTTGCACGGACCCGTTCGTCACGAGTCGTGAGTCGTGAGTGTGAGTGTCTCGTGCGTACACGGTGCTACACAGTACATACGTGATAATCACGAATGAATAAATCGTGAATCAGAGCACGGCTCACGGTTCAATCGTGAATAGGGCGGTGCCGACATGCTGTCTCTAGCTTCTTCACAGCTCACCATGCTCAACACCTGCGAGCATCCTTTGGTTCAGAACACTGACACGCGATAGGCAGTCGACATCTACTCGTTCAACAGACTCACACCACAGCTCTTTAGCAATCCCCGACACAACGGTCGACAGATCCAATCTCGGCTTCTCGATCACGGCAAACGAGGCACAGAAGGGAGCATCGATGGCCGCGGCTTGCAAGAACTCGTAACTAACTTCATTTGAAAGTCAAGACGGTGGCGTTTTGGGCCAATGTACCATACAAGTCCATGTCCAGCCCACTGTCACAGTCGAAGCTGCGCTCAGGCCAGCAGAGCGCAGCCGACAATACCATCTTTTCATATGATGACGACCATGCCTCTCATTCACCCACACAGCCGCTTACCCCGTCAGCAGGCGATACCGAGCTACCGTCCTACTCAAACGCAGCCGCCTCAACGCGCACTCCTCTCCCTCTGAAATCTACCACGTCTTCAAAAGAGGCTCAATTCGAGGCAGACTCGGATGATATTGACGAGGAAGACGACGTGGTGGCCATTCAAGCTTCGCATATCGGCCTTCGCTCCAACGACGATCCCATGTATACCTCGGTCGCGAGCTCCTCCACCAACTATGCACACAGGCGCAGCGATGCTGCTCCTTCGCTCATAGATCGCATTCCAGGCCCAAGCCGTATCCGTGCCTCTCTGGACGGCCTGGGCCACGACATTCGCTCCATACGCCAATCGTTAGGTGTGCCTGGCTGGGATGGAGAAGGTATCCCCGACTGGCTTAAGAGAGGCGCAGGTGTCTTCGACGCCACTGTCAACATGGCCAATAGCATTCTTGGCGCCGGTATCGTAGGTCTACCCTACTCCATGCGAGAGTCTGGCTTCGTCGCTGGCCTGGTGCTACTCGTCGGTCTCTCCTTTCTCACAGACTGGACAATTCGACTCATCGTCCTCAACGCAAAACTCAGCGGTCGCATCACCTACATCGAAATCATGGAGCATTGCTTTGGTCAGAACGGAAAGGCCGCGGTGTCTATCTTTCAATTTGCCTTTGGGTTTGGTGGAATGTGCGCCTTTTGCGTCGTTATCGGTGACACGATCCCCCATGTCATCAAGATGATCTTTCCGTCTTTATCTGGAAGTTTTCTCGCCAATCGACAGTTCGTTATCACCTTCTTCACCCTTGCAATCTCCTATCCACTCTCTCTGTACCGTAACATTGAAAAACTCAGCAAGGCTAGCGCCATCGCGCTCGTTTCCATGGTTGTCATCATCGTCGCCGTCACGATCCGAGGCCCTGCTATGCCCGCCGAGCTCAAGGGAGATCCCAGCCTTCGCTTCACCATTGTCAATGTTTCGAATCTGGTTCGTTCCATCTCGGTCATCAGCTTTGCGTTTGTCTGCCATCACAACTCACTACTCATCTACGGTTCACTCAAGGAACCTTCGATGAACAAGTTTGGTCAGGTCACACACTACTCTACCATCATCGCTGCAGCTGCCACCATCACAATGAGCGTAGCCGGATACTGGAGTTTCGAAGAGAAGACCCTCAGCAATGTTCTTGTAAGTAGCTTGCTCACTCTCGGATGACTGCTTAAAAAGGATGGAACCTGACTTGCCCGTCTTTGCGTCCTCTCTGCTCCTCTGATGCCCAGAACAACTTCCCAAACGACGACGTCATTGTCAATATCGCTCGTGGTCTTTTTGGTCTCAACATGCTCACCACCTTGCCGCTCGAATGCTTTGTTTGCCGCGAGGTTCTCGAGACCTACTTCTTCGCAGGCGAATTCGATCGCAACCGCCATCTCATCTTTACCTCGAGTCTCGTCGTAACTGCTATGATCATTTCGCTTTTGACTTGCGATTTGGGTATCGTGCTCGAGCTCACTGGTGGTCTCAGTGCAACAGCTTTGGCCTTCATCTTTCCAAGTCTTTGCTACCTCAAGCTCACCAGCGAGACGGGCAAGCGAGTACCAACTGCGGATTTGCCTCATCTTACCAGCTCATCTTGGCGCGATCATGGGGTCAGCAGCGGCAACAGTAGCAGCAACGCAAACCACCAGCATGGTACACAGCAAGGAGGACATGAGCACGAGGCGCTCATTGATCACCCCAACGTCTCGATTGAGCGTGGCCAGGATCCGATCCGAGCCAATCAATACGATGATGAGGCGGAAGAGGAGCCATCCACGCACGACCGTCTGGAGAGAATGGAGGGCGGTCGATTGGCTGGGCCTGGGCTCGATAGCACTATCAGGGAGTCTGTTGACGTAGATGAAGTCGAGCTCCCGCTTCGGCCCGGTGCGAGCGTACGATTCCGACCCGCAGCGGCGAATCGCAAGTGGTGGCAATCAACACGCCCGCTCAGTGTGGCGTGCGCCTTCTTCGGCTCGATCGTTCTCGTCATCAGCGGTAAGTAGATCTATCCTTCTCTTCGTCCAACTTTGTGACCAGCTTACTGACATTTCTACTCTATTTGACACTCACAACGAACAGTATGGACGGCGATCTCTGACACGGCCAGTGGTAAAACTGGCGCAGTGCATCAATGTTGATGCTCATTTCCCACTCAGAGTGCGCCAAGGCCACAGCGCGGAGGGCGGCACGCGTTGAAATAAATTAATAGAGAGTTCACACCTAGATACTCCAGTGTACGGTGATATTTCCGAGCTAAAGGACGCTGCCTAGCGAATACAAAGCGAAAGGAAGTGCAGCCTAGAAGTACATGTTTTGAGGTGAGATGGTTCTGCCTGGACAGAGCAGAGTTACGTCAAGGAGAAGGTAGAGATCGAGGAAAAGACTGCATATTAGAGTTGACCGAGATGTTGATGCTGCGTTTCAAAAGACAAAAAAAAACAGGTTGATGTGGTGACCGCATTGATACGTTGCGGAAAGGGTATCTATCTATTATCAGGGGAGTCACAATTAGGCAGGTGAGGACGATTGTGCTGAGAGCGGATCTGCGAAGGGAAGCTGAGAGGAGATGAAGGTGTAGTTGTCGTTGTGGCAGGGCCGACTGAAAGGTCGCCTTACCTCTTCAAGACGAGTGTCTGGAGTAGAAGAGCGATCGATGGTGAAAGGGAGCACGGAATAGTCGTTGCGCTCCCTGAGCCTGAGCGAGGTGCTGTCTCTCTGAGAGGCGGAAGGGTGGGACCACGGGTGTGGAGAGGAGGCGTCTGGAAAGACGGCCGTGACTGGCGAGCGCTGCGAGTCACGGTACAAGGCTGGCGAGTGGGGTCGAGAGGACAGGGGGGAGCTGCTACGAGAGAAGTTGTCCTCGGGCTCTTCGATGATGACTCTCAGCGGAGTGGGGCCGGCGTCGGTCCAGGAGGGTAAGACGATGTCGCCGGTTGAGGTGGTCTGAAAGCAAGATTGGGAGGTAGATGGCAGCGACGAGCGAAGAGGATGATTTTGACAAGGTCGAGGCGGAAGTTGTGGCTTGACATCTGGACGATAAAGCGGGCGCTGGTGGCTGAGTGGGATGGCCATCTTGGAGGAACCACCGGCAGCGGCGACGGCAGCTCTGCGAGCGAAACGCTTTGTACGCTGATTGCGGTACTCTGCGCGACGACCAAACATCTTGTCGAGAGATCGTTTGATGAAGGAAAAGAGAACAACGAGCTGGAGAATGAGCAGGATGGCCATGAAGGTCTGTTTGGTGCTATCGGCCTCTGTCCAGTGTCTGGCCAAATTGTCCCAAAAGGAATAGGAAATGGTTGTTTGCGGCGACATGGCAACCGAATGTACAGAGTCGAAAGAAGTTGAAGATGCGACAGTATCGGATCCAGTCGATGAGTTGTCCGAATTCGAAGGATCAACGATTTGGGCCGAGGCGAAGGAGGTGGCCAGGGCGAGTGCTGCGAGAAGCATGGTGGAATGCGTGTTGATTGTCATGATAAGGCGGTGATGGTGGTCGCGAGCAGAAGCAGACTCTCAACACTCCACCTTGGGGGCGTTCAAAGGTGGAATGGGTAAGAATGAGAGGACGAGACCATGCAGTGCGACGTTGATGTAGAGGCGATTGGTGGTGAGATTCAAAGATACGAGTGTCTGAAAGCCGTCAAAAAGGCGTTTGGGATTGGACGAAATCTAAACAAACCACATCGTCCCACTCGTGACTTTACAAGTCTGCCGCCACCTACGAAACTGAGCGGGCTGTGCCATGCAAACCCCCTTTTTGATTTAACTTGTTTTATTTTAATTCAAGTTTTTTTTGTCGCTTTTTGCTTTGCCTTGCCTTGCAAGGCGAGGCTGCTGCGCGATACGGAAGCAGCCGTACGCTGGACCCTAAGTTATCCTCACGCCTCATTCACGGCGTTTCGCCAGTCACGAGTTGCGAATCGGGCCACGCAAGATGCACATGCAGCCTGGCAACTAAGTTAACTAAAGTCAACTTAACGGCTGCTGTCGTCAGTTCACCGCTGCACTCACGACTGGGAGTTCGTGAGTTGTGAGTGATTCAAACGCAACGTTCGGAATCGGCGTAACCGAAGCAAGCGTGAAACCGCAAACCACTCACGACTCGTGACGAACCCTAACAACACCAACTCAGCTCCCACGCCCCTTTCTTCCAGTTACAACCACCGTCGGCACACTGATGTCCGTCAATTTGAGCTTCAGACCGCTCGCTACTGACTGTGGCAATTATGAGTCAGCCATCGCAGTCTGGCCAATCAGCTTCGTTCGCGCCTCCCCCCCAGAGGGCACAATGGATGTACGCTCGAGGCGACACTTGGGCTACGTTTCAGCCTCACGACAACGATAAGCTCGAACAACGATGGAACAAATTGGGTGGAGAAGCGTGGGCCCGTTCCCATCGCGAACAGCAGCTTGGTGACAACGAAAAGCGACAGACACCATCATCTTTGCCTCGCGCTCCACCATCTGGTGTCGATGCCATCCAGTCTGCAATAGCCGGCTATGGGAAACCATCTCACGACAACGAGCATAAAGACGACTCGGCCGCACTCGAACGTAAAGGCTCGAGAAGCTCGTGGCTTGGAGGATTGAGAGGATTCGTTCCCTTTGTCAACAAAGATGGCCACTCGGACGACAGCAATGACGCAAACCAGTCTCGTTCAACCGAGCACGATACCTCCGAACAGGAGTCCAACAAGTCGGAATCTGAAAAGATCCACGTCAACCTCATCCTCGATCCGGACGAGCCCGAGTCGGAACGCATGGCAAAAGTAGAGGTCATGGAGGACAACCTCTTCGACGTGGATCTCGAGTGCATGACGCTTTATCCTGTCTTTTGGAAAGGTGTCTTGCTCAAGGTCGTGCGTGCAACGTGGTTCTACTCGTCACTCACCGACGGATCTTACGCACCCATCAGCTGGGATGATCCCTTATCTCAGGACCTCGACAGCGCATACTCACAAGCTCGTCCTTGGTTGCAAACTTCAACGTGTAATGCCGAGAGCTCCAAACGTCAACATGATACGAGTGAGCAAACCGACAAGTCCAAACTCTATCAGCTTCCAAGCATGAAGGAGAATGGCCAGGTCTCTTTCCAAGATGCCGAGGTGGGTCGCATATTCTCTGAGGATGTCCGCGGCCGCTTAATGTCTGTTGTCGGCGGTTCGATTGTGGTCCGAGGCTTCGACCGCGCAGAACAGCTTGCCGAGCAAATGTCGTTCAGTCCACTTTTCAACCTTTCACTCCCTTGGGCTGACGATGACAAAAAGGATAAAGCGTCGGGCGTCAAAGGCTCTTCCAGATATACCCAAGCTCAAAAGAAAGGCTCTAGCATAGGTGCTCACTCTGCCTCGAAGCATGAAGGCGCTGCAAAAACTTCCTCCACTCCTCCTTCCGGCGGCGGCGCCGACGGTCCACATCGAGCCAAGCCTTCGACAAACGCAGATGAGGACGAGCGAACATCCTTTGCTGCCAAGCTCGTTCCCTCGAGCGATGCAGCCTTGCGCCCCTTAGTGGCTCTCAAACGGCTCTTTGGCTACGATGAAAACCAAGCTTCCGAAGAAGAGAAGCGCAAGCTCAAGCAGCAGATGACCCACGACGAGTTGGATCGACAGAAGCGCTCCGAGAACGATCCAGATCTCTTACCGGACGATCGCAAGGATGAGCCGCCAGAGCTCGTATTTGCCATCCACGGGATCGGCCAGTCGCTGGTCGAAGACTTTGAGGCTCTCGATTTTGTCTATGACGTCGAGCATCTGCGTAATCTGGCCAGCGAGAATGCACGCGACCCTGCCATGCGTCGACTCTCTCGAGGTCGTCGCGCACAATTCATTCCGATCTGCTGGCGCAGATTCGTGGAATTTGACGACGAGCCCGAAAGCAACGACAACTTCTATACCTTGGACGACATCACCAACTCTGCGGCCATCCCCGTGATCCGCAACATCATTACGAAGGTGATCCTCGACGTGCCTTTCTACCTGTCACGACATCGCCAAAAGATGATAGATTCGGTCATCTCTGAGCTCAATCGTACGTACCGCCTCTTCTGTCGTCGCAATCCAGACTTTGAAGAAAAGGGAGGTCGCGTTTCCATCATCGGCCATTCTCTGGGCTCGGCATTGTCGGTGGATATCCTGTCAGCGCAGCCTTCCAAGGTACTACCACTTTCACAGGTCCACCAGTCCGATCACGAGGCTTTGCGACGCAATGACCGCCTCCACTTTAATGTCAAGAACCTCTTCTTGATTGGTTCGCCTGTCGCCTTTTTCTTTCACCTGAACGGCGGACAACTCATCGCGAGGAGTGGCACGCAAAGGCATCCCAACAACGACTCGGATGCGGTCGATGGCGACACTGGCCGATACGGCTGCCTTGCCGCCGAGAATGTGTACAACATCTTTAATCCGAATGATCCCGTTGCATTCAAGTTAGCGCCTACCGTCGACTCGGCATACGCCAAGCTGATCAAACCGGTTGCGATTGAGAGTGCCGCCGAGGCCGTTCTGCGGACACTGTCGCTGCCTCGTATGAGCGTCACTCAGGTGTTTGAAAAGTACAAAGATCATCCGTTCCAAGGGGTGGGTAAGATCATTAGACAGGCGAGGATATTGGAGAAGGACGATACAGCGCTTCCTTGCGACCTTTCTCCGGATGAACAGAGGCATGTATCACGGAGAGAGAAAGGAAAATGCATCGTGGAAGCATCCGACTACATCCAGACGGTGCGCAAGTGGCAGCATCTACGAGATGCCAGCGCGACGGCTTGCGACCTCGGAGCTGCGGGATCGGCGCGTGAAATGGAGACGGAAAGAGGTACACGCAAGAAGACGCTGCAACCAGAGACGGCGCTTGGTGCGTCTAGCATCGCGTTTGACGAGGCGGACTCGAAGCACGACTTTGATCTGGGATCGCTCGAGCGCGCGGAACGTCGTTTCCGCGCCGCTCAATCCGCACGGCTGTATCGACTATCATCTGTCGGAAAGCATCAGTCTGAGTGCTTACCTGGATGCGCTCGGTGCGCACCTTTGCTACTGGACGCATCGCGACTTTGCCGTGTTTGTGCTGACGCAGTTGTTCATGGACTTTACCAAAGACGACGAGATCACACTGGTGCCGCAAGTGCAACAATGCCCGAGCCGCACCGCCCAAGACAGCGACACGGAGGTAGCGGATGCGTCTTCAGATGCGTCTTCAGACGAGGACGAGAGCTAAACACAAGCAGACACTTCGCCGCGCAGCTACGAAGCATCCAGCATATGATCTGTACACTTACGCCTCGTGTAAAGGAATCAGCAGCGTGGTGCGAGTTGCACAGAGGTGGATCATTGCAGTGCGATCTATCAAGAATCAAGAATTGAGGAAGCTTTTACATGGAGACCGCTGCGAGAGCCACCGATTGTGAGTGGTCGCTGACCCTGGATGGTGCCATCACGATTGTTTCGCCGAGATGCATCTTGTCGCCTGTACGTTTTTGTGCGCGGTCTGCAGGCTCAGTTTGATCTGGACGAGGCGGTGTGCTTTGTTTGCCAGTACGCGCATTCGGCCAATGGCGAGCGCCGCATTGAGCGGCTTGGTCCATGTGCGCTTGACGTTGCGCGGTGGGGCGCTTGCGACGCTTGTGCTGTTTCGGGCGCGGTGGAGGTGCAAGTGGAGGATGAGTTTTTCGAGCTGTGTATCCGAACGCATCAGGCCATGAAGGAGGAGGCTGATGTAAGATTTTTGGTGGACGAGATCGGCTCTAAGATCCATTTCGCGGATCAGCTTGAGCTTGAGGTACGAGATGTGCAGCAGCAGTCCTTTACATTCGGCGTTGTGCATCTTGTTTGTAGCGAGAAGCGCGTCGTGTTGCATAGGCGCCGGCGGATGCGTGGTGATGGCTACGTTTTCGAGGTGGGGTAGTTTGGACTTGATCCGGTCGAGCTCGTGCGTTTTGCAGTTGAGCTGATCTTGGAGCGTTTGTACTTGTCGCAACAAGTGCGTGCGTTGTTGATCTTGCGTGTGTTGGCGTTCGGCGCGCAACGCTTGCAGGTCGGCACCCTGTCGGTCGGCTTCGTGACGCAGACGGCGCAGTTCGTGTTCAAACATGCCGACGTCGTGGACGATCAGATCGCGTTCGGCACGCAGTCGATCGCGATCGCCCGCCATCTTTTCGTACGCCGCCTTTTTGCAACGCAACGCGGCGTGTGCCGCTTGCATCTGTTCGATCTGCTCGTCCAACTGCGCCTGATGCTCCGCCAACGCTTCCCTGGAAGCAACTAGTTCGCCAAGCACCTGCGCGTACTTTTCGTTGGTCGTCGCAAACTTGCTGTGCAGCTGCGCGCGCTGCTGAAGAAGCTCATTGCGCTCCGCTCTCAGCACCTCGACCTCGCTCCGCGCCGCCTGGAAGCGTTCCGCGAGCCGTTCTTCGGCGCAATCATCGAGCTGCGAGCTCTCCGGTTGCATGCATTGCCGACCGAGGTCCTCGAGCCCGCCCGTCTTGTGCTCCAGCTTGCGCTTCACCACCTCAAGCTCGGCGTGCGTACGCGATAGACTTGCCTCGATCGACTCCTTTTGCTCCTCCATGGCGCGCGTCTCGGCGAGCTTGGTGCGCTGTTTGGCACGTTCGCGCTGCAGATCGTGCTGCAACGACGACGCCGCTTCCTTGAAGCGCTCTAGCTCAGCTAGAACCTCTTCGTACTGTCGCTTTTCGGTGCTTCGATCGTGCAATTCGCGCTCGCGACGTTCCACCTCGCGTTCGCGCTGCTGTAGTTTGTCGTGGTCGGCGGCCCATCGACTCTTTAGTGCTTCCAGTTGTGCGTGCACGTCAGCAAACACTTTTTGCCTTCGGCTGACACTCTTGTTCGGGCTGGCGCTGGCGTGAGACGTGTCTGTCGACGTGTCTGAGCCGCGACCGCCGAGCATGCGCAGCCTTTCGATCTCGGCCTGGAGCGAAGCGATGCGCTCGTGAGCGTGCTCGAGTCGTTCGGCTAGCGTGAGGTGCGCCACACCGGCTTGATCAAGCTGCTGAAGCTTGGCATCGATCGATGCGTTGGCCTGGTCGAGCGCTCCTTCGAGGTATGTGATCCTGTCCACCACATTGGCGGCACCGAGGCTCGATTCGTTGTACAGCCAAGATGCCTCGCTGAGCGCACCGGGTGAACGAGGTGTCTTGAGCGCCGAGATGTTTCGCAGGCTCAGAACGGATTTTGGAAGCGGCGAAGATCCAAGGTTAGTCCTTGCCGGCGTCGTGGGTGGCAGCGATGCACCGTCGGCGGCTTCTGCATTCTTGAGATTGGCGAGGTTGGTGCCCACTCCCTTGCTGATCATCTCGCGGTACTGCTCAACGCGTTCTTCCAGCTCGGCTTTCTGGCGTTGCAGTAATGCGATCTTTTGATCCTGCACGGAGCTTGTTGTCAACGTCTTTTCTGCCTGCACTCTGGCTTCCAACTCTGCAATGTAGGTTTGTGCCTCGCGCAGCTCGTTTTGTAGCGATTCGAGCTGCATTGATTGGCTCTGGTCGCTCTGGTCTCTTGCGTTGGCGCCCTTGGCCAGTTGTGCATTGGCTGCGTTGAGTCGGCGTTCCAAGCCGCGGATGCGCACCGCATCGGTGCTGGTCTGCTCACGTAGTGATTCGAGTTGCGACGTTGATTGCGACGTTGACTCGAGCTTTTCCCTCAAGCTTTGCGTCTCGGCTTGGAGCTCTCGAACGCGCAGCTGCAGAGCTGCATGATCGCCGTCCATATCGGCATGGGAACTTGTCAGCTCGGAAACTTGGGCTTGTAGCTCTCGAACTCGCTCCAGAGCCTCGTCCCTCTCGTTCTCGATCTTGTCGAGCGTCTCAAAGGAAAACGCTTTAGCCTGTTGAACTTGTTCTTGCATTTGTTCGCGTTCGCGTTGCAGCAGAGCTTGGATCTCTTCAAGATCCTCTTGTTTCTCGTTGAGCAAGGTTCGAAGCTCTTGAATCTGGTTTCGCAAATCTTGCTCATGATTCTCGCTGCTTGGAGGAGCGCCTTGTGCCGGCTTGAGCGACTCGATCTCGCGTTCCTTTTCGTCGACAAGATCAGCAAGCTCTTGCGCTTCCTTATCGAGCGCATCGGCTCTCTGGCGTTCGGCCTGCAACTGCTGGTTGACTGCTTGCAGCTCGGCGCTGGTTGAGCTGGACGAGGCTGTCTGGAGCTGAGCGAGCTTCTGAAGCAGCTGGTCGCGCTCACGTTTCAGTGCGTCGTTCTCGGCATCCAGACGCGCATTGAGCTTGCTTTGGTACAGGGCGAGCTTGGCTGCATCGACGCGAGGCCTTGCGACCGAGTTGGCTTGAGTGCCGGCGTCGGCTGCGCCCAGACCCGGGAAGGACGTGTTGGCGCGCAGACCCAATGCACCGTGTTTGGATGCATTGGGAGCAAGAGCAAGGTCGTTCGACGAGGCTTCCGAATAGGTGGTAGTAGAACCAACAGCGCTGGCCGCTTCGTCATCTTTGACGGCGTCGACAGAACTCGATGCTACGTGCAGCGGGCTCTGCGGGGTAGCGGCGGCAGCGCTTGATGCTTCGCTCGCGTCGGAAACACTAAAGAGGGCACCTCGTCGAAGCAGCTCGGCGACACCACCTTTGGGTAGAGGAGTGCGCCCGGCTGCAAAGGTGTTAGCCTTACCGAGGCGGTCCATTCTACGTCTTGGCGTTGGATCGGCAGTGGTAGCTGATGAGGCATCGTCGGGGGTGTGTGCATCGCCGTCGGAGAGGGAGCTAGGAGTTCTGTGCAGCTGGGCCTGCGCTTTGAGACGCTCGATGGCGTGGGAATGCGCGTCGGAAGATGGAGCGGTGCGGGAGCGAGAGCGGTCTGTTGCTTTGACGCTGTTGAGAAGGTACTGCTTCATTCTGGCGCGCTCGTCGGGAGCCGAGGCATGATTTGGAGTTGCGGGGTCAGCTTGAATTGGACGGCTGGGTGTACTCGTTGCAGAGTCGGCAGGCTGGCTTGAAGCGGTAGTGTTGTTGGCAAGGAGAGCTTGACGAGCGAGTCGAGCAGCTGCGGGACTGGAATAGGCGGTTGTCGTGAACTCGGTTTCGGCTACAGAATCGGCACGGGTGGCGAGAGTGCGCGTAGGTTGCAAAGGAGAGTGTGTATGTGCTTGTGTGTGAGACTGGGACTTGTCGGCGTCGTCGTCGTCGTCGTCGATGGCCGACTCATCGTTGTGAACAAGCTGCCTTCGTTGAGCGCGGCGTTGTTGCCAGTCGATGGTGGCGGCGGTGGATGGTGCTTGACTGGCAGCGGGCGACACGTTGCGCGATGTAGATGGAGGTGGTGGGACGTCGCGGAGGACAAGGTCGCGACCATCGTATTCGTGATGCTGCGCGTGTGTTTGTGTGTGGTGATGCTGAGATGAAGTGGCTCTCGCGTCTTGTTCATGATCGGAAGCTTGCTCTGGAGCGATGGATGACTCTGTGAGGTCGTCGAGGACGGCCGAGGCAGAGCGTGCTGAGCGAGTAGCCCTGGATGCGGACGTCTTTGTGGTGTCGTCGTATGGATGGGTGGCGATGTGCTGTGCGGTGTTGGAGCGGGATGGACGAGCGGTGATGGTGGTGCGGGACCTTGAGCCGACGGTGGAAGCGGCGCCAATGGTGCGCTGCGGAGTCGAGGTGAGGGGCGGTGACGAGCTTGGAACGTGTGAGTATGGGTCAGGAAAGTGTGTTGAGAGGGGAGAGTCCGAGACGCTGGAAGTGGACGAGGGGGAGGAGATGGAATTGGGATTGGGATTGGGATTGGGGTTGGCGACGTCTTTGTGTGCATTCTGGATCGCAGTGGCCAAAGTGACTGGACGCGTGGTGGCGTGGGGAGTGGCCAAGTGCGTGTGTTTGGCAGGCGAGGAGACAGAGGCATCGGACGAGTCGGATGGCCTGGAAAAGGACGAGTTGTGGCGATGCGAAGGTGCCAAAGGCGTTCTGGTGGTGGTGAGGGAGGCACTGATGTCGCGAGTGTCTGCACCGGGCATGGAGAGATCGAATTCGGAGTGGGTGTCCATGAGATCTTGAGCGATTTGACGCTCTAGTCGAGCGGGGGTCCCAAAGTGTAGATCCATGGTCGCTTCTCACTCGAGGTGGTAGTTGGCCAAGCAGACAAGACAAGGATGAGATGGTCAAGAGGCAGGAGCCGGTGGACTCATGTTGTACGATAGTCACGAGTGTGGAGACGAATCGTGAATGGTGAATGTTGTGATACTCTGTCGCAACGGTGCATTTGTGATTTCATCGTTCATCCGTCCGTAATCACGAATGCTTGTCCGCCGAATTTCCAATTTCCGCAAAAGCACAACAGCAACACGCACGAGTCACGCACGCACGAGTCGACGCGATTTTTTGTCGCGTAACGGTCACGTTGACGGCGCATTCACGATCCACAATCGGGTGATCGATTCACGATGCACGATTCGCCATTATTTTGAAAACGAGATATTTGGGATTTTGGGTGATCTCACAATGCGCAAATTCAGCATTCAACGCACGACATGCTAACAGAAGTTGAACTGGACGAGATCGACTCACGACTATAACGGAGCCGATTTTATCATTGTTATAAATATCTTGAAGAAGAAAACAGAACCAAATCGAAATACTAGTGCTATTAATATTAATCGGGAATGGTGAATAGAAAGGGACCGTCGCTGGAGTTCCGGCGAGGCTGATTGGTTGATCGCTTTGGTCGTCGGCGTTGAATGCTTTCCAAGGATGGCCACGCCGAGATGGTTAGAAACGCCTTGCAAGGATGCAGTCTAGACTGGCGTGGCAGCCTAAGCGAGCGTCGACCGCCAAGCTCAGATGTTGCGACCACGCCTGAGGCCTGAAGGGCGAGACTGCACCGAGCGAGTGCCTAGCAATGGTGACTATCACGTTGCTGCTGCTGCTGCTGCTGCTGCTGCTGCTGCTGTTGTTGTTCTTGTTGTTGTCATTGCGGATTGTTGAAAAGTTAGCTTGCAGACCATATAGAGGCAAGGCGAGCGAGTTGAATGTCGAACGAGCAAGGGAGGATTCCACGCTAAGTGTTACCGACATGGACCGAGGTTGAAAACGGAGCTCCGCGAACGTGTGGTGCACACATGCATACTGATAAGTTAGTGGGCGCCTTGTTGAGAGCGGCGTTGGTGTTGCCAAAAAGCTCTAAAGCAGAATCTGACGTGTAAGCGAACGAGGTGTGCATGGGTCGTGACTGTCGGATCTGCCAACTGTCAAGTCACCCATACAAAGAAATGACCCAACTGACGACTGAACCCGCAAGCACCAGCTTGAAGCAGCATGTTCTGGTTGGAGTCTTGTCTGTTGCGCATCGTCGTCGGAACCCCGCTCTGGGGCTCGTGGGCGGCAACCGGCAACGCTGTGCACACACATCCGTGGTCGAGCAAACGCACTTGCGATGCATGTTGTGCAGCTCGACCTGCATGGCTCTGTCATTCGACCAACATTCGTGGTCCATCTCGCCGTTGTTGTTGTTCTTTTTTTTTTGGCATTCACCGAGCATCAACGTTTGGCAGAAGCGATTTCTTCCAGCAACCAAGAACCGTGGCGGGCAGAAACCAAACAAAAATTTTGCGAGACGATCGAGCTTGGACATGCACGGCGAAATCGCCGAGAGTCTCGAGCGTTGCTGGGCGTGGCCATCTGCGGAGAAACGTGCGGCGCAGAAGTACAGTACAGTACAGTACAGTATTCTACAAGGCAAAGTGACGGGCTGTCGTCAGGAACGCCAACAATCGTAAATCGTGAATTTCGAATCCGTTGGCCTGATTCGTGATTCGTGATTGCTTGACGACTCGTAATTGCCTTGGCACAGAAGCACATCCCCGATCGAGCACGGTGGTCCTGCTTTGCTTTGCTTTGCTATGCCTCTATGCGCTGTCTCTGGCATCGAGGTGCGGACATTCTTCCAAGGTTTGAGCGTGGCGCGTGGGCGTAGTGTGTGAGTGTGATTCGCGATTGTGAAAGTGCAACGTTGACTTGCGAATTATTCGTGATTCACGATTTCTTTGCTGTTCGTATTCAATCGTCCATTAATATTACGGATCGCGAATCGTGAAGAGTGAAGCGCGAATGGTTCGGCGATGATTTATCTAGAGTAATCACGAATTGTATTAATAGATTTCGTGGTACAGCGTTCAGTGCTCACGACTTAAGCGAGCGGTTTGGATCGCGACTGAGACAGGCGCTATCCACTCACCACTGCGCTGGAATGTGCGACAAGGCTGCGGCGGCGGTAAAGCACGAGAAAGGCAAGTCCACGTCGTGAGTCCCGAGTGAGTCAGTGTTAGAATGGAGACAACTCTTACCGATTCGTGATTCGTGATTCGTGATTCGGCGACTCAAATCGACGGTTCGTGGCGGGTTTCTTCTTGATTTTCTCTTGTGCCGTTATTGAGGATTGAGGATTGAGGAGTGACGGACGCTTCGTGATTACTTGACGGAGCTTTTTATCGTCGATTCCTATGTTGGTCGTCGTTGGCGTCGTTCACGTCAGAGTCGTGAGTGGTGAGTCGTGAGTGAATCGCTGAATCGTCAAGAACCACACACCCGTAATCACGAATCACCAAGGGGCTCGTATAACCTTACGCCACTGTCGCGAGTCACAGCACCGCGCGCCATTCACGATTTCCACTTTTTCCTCCTCCGCCTCCGCCTCCGCCTTGTCCTCCTGCCAATCAGCTCATCGTCGCGCTCCCCTGTTCTTGATCCGTCATTGGCAGATCCGCCACTCTCGACCTCCATCGCACACTTCTCGCACCAACACCATCCAACTGGGACGCCCTTTCGTCACTGCCACCAACAAGATCTTTCCAACACGCTCAAATCCGATCCCCCTTTCTCGCCCGCCAAATCCTCGCCCCCCCCCTTGCGCCAGATCCAAGTGAGCTCCAAGCGATTGATTGCATCGCACGCCCATCCCCTTGCCACTTTCACACACCCATCTGCTTTGGCTTTCGTCTCGGCTAGGCCCCACACTAAGCCCACATCTCGTCGCTCTCCCAATTTCACTCGGCTTCCCTCCCTTTCACCCTGAAAGCGTGCCACCTGTCTCGTGCCTCCATTCCAGCTGGCCAATTCTAGTGCGCCACCGTCGATGCTCGGATTCAGGATCGTCTAACATGAGTGCGGACGACCAGGGGTTTTCTCCCCACAACGATCCCCATTCGGCCTTTCCCAACATGCCAGCCATGTCCTTGCAACAACATCCAGCACCTCCTTTTGCTCAGCTTGCCACCGCTCACGAGGCCTTTTACGCATCTTCGCACGCCTCGGCCTCGGCCTCGTCCTCGTCCTCTTCGCTTGCAGATCAACTCAGCGATCACGACTCCTATTCCAGCTCGTTTAGCGTCTCGAGAAACAACAGCTTCAGCGCCACATCCTCCACTCGTTCCGGTCCTGGCCCCTCTTCTTCCTCCCATGGCTTTCCCTGTCCCAACTGCGCCAAGGTCTTTGCGCGCGATGACTTGCTCCGACGCCATTTGGCTAGAGAAGCCAGGGCTCTCGCTCAGCCTTCCTTTGATCGTCAGAAGAGCTGCTACGAATGCGCAAGGTCCAAAGCCAGATGCGACCTCGAAGTTCCATTCTGTGGTCGATGCCGTGCACGAGGAAAGCAGTGCACCTACGCTCCCAGATCCGGCAACCCCAACGTACGCAAGGCTCGCAATGCTGCCGCCATGGCCCCCATCGATGCACAGATGCACACCATGACGCCTCACATGCCTCCTGCTGTACCCCCGTCGGCCTCCATCCCTTCCACCTTGCCCAATCCACATTGGACTATGCCCAACACTAGCTTTGACGTCTCCGCCAATCCCTTTATCGCTCCCAACCCGGGCTTTATCAAGCGCGAGCACGAACTCGACTACGACAGCCACAGCGACAGCGAGGCCCACTCATGGCATGACCCTGCTTCCTCTGCCTCTGGTTCAGTCTTTGGTTCGCCTCGACCGCAGCACAACCCATCAGATCATCCCGACTCTGCACCGCCCAATCTTGCCAACTTTACCATCTCAGCTCCGTCTTATCCCTCGATTGCCCCACCTCGCACCGAATCGCCCCACTCGTTCCACGACCTCAACCTCGAATCCGACGCTGCTCCAGGCCCTCAAAAGATCAATTCGCGCAAGTCGAGCGGCTTCTCGCGTACCAACACCGGTCCTATCGTCACAAACATGAACCGTTCCGACGTCGCCTTTGCCAACGAAGAGGGTGAGCAGACGCCCATCGTCCGACTCAACCCCAACATGTCCCATGCCGCCTCGGATCCCGTCAGAATGCAGAGCATGATCAACAACAACAACAACAACAACAACAACTTCCTCACCCCACCCCATACCCGTCACAGGACCACCAGTCTACCAGAGGCGCTCGAAGAGACACTGGCCGACGATCCCAACATGCAAGCATCCTGGAATCCGCGCTCCGCTATCGCTCAACAGCCCTCGCGCCAACATCGCCAAGTCTCGGCAGCCACTACCAATACCATGATGCCTCCGCCAAGGCCTCCCACGCTCATCACTTCCAACCTCAACAACCGCAACCTCTGGCCTGGCCCGTCTCCGATCCGTTCCGGCATCTTTCAACAAGGTCTTGATCTTTCCGGTTGGCTCGCCGAGCCTGTTGTACCATCACCGCTCTATCGCATGGGCCCTAGCTTGCATTCCGCCATCAGCGGCAACTTTGCCGCCATCTCGCACTCTCCCGTGGTCGAGACTCCGCTCTCGGCCAAGTTTGCAGCATCGCTAGCTCAGACAATGGGAGTCTCGATCAACCCTGGCTTTCTTCCCGCCTTTCACGAGTCGCACCCGTCCACAGACGCTTCCAACGCTGCTGCTGCGCATCCGCTCAGCCGCTCCTTGTCGGATGCCCACACGCCACCTCAGTCTCGCTACGACTGCAACGGCCAGCTCGTGCTACCTGCTCCCCAACTGCCCAGCGCGAAACAGTGGTGGATCCAGCCTGACCAGAACGGCCAAGTATAAGGTTCGATCGCACAAACCAGCCCCCCCCATGGCTCTTATTGCTGCTCTCATGTTCTCACCGATCCCACGGCGCC